>NW_025421480.1:600000-875000 GCF_011764305.1 Mustela putorius furo | reverse complement strand
GTGAGAGGCAGACAGAGTTCTGGGGGTGTCAGTTCTCAGTTCTGTTGCCCGGGGTTTTCAGAGCCTCCCCAGTTCCTAGAGCTCCTCCTTTCTTCTGTGACTCACCCTCCATCCACGTAACAAATCAATCCCCTGATTAAACCATCACCGCCTAATTTGGGTTGGGTTTCTGCCACTTGCAACTGAAATGTAGCCGACCATGTAGAAACTGATGGGTAAAAGCGGAGCATTGTTACAGGCCCTGAAATCGAGAACCAGGAGACCTGAGGTACTCGGTAGACCAGGGAGGATCTTTACCCAATGCCGGGCCTCCCAGCCTCCCAAGGGTCAGATAGTAGCAAACTCTGTAAGACCTCCCTCTTTTCTAGCAGAGTCAGAAGGTTTGAGACACAGTGGGAATTACAGGGGCTTAGAAGGAGCTGGAGAAATGACTGGAAGTCTTCGTTCTCGGCCCCTTCCCAAACCGCCCTGCTGTCCCATCCCCCCACAAGCCCGATGCAATGCGTCAGGACCCGTCGACGACTGGAAAGCCCTTTATACCGCCAGGATGCTGAGTAGAGGAGGCAAGTTAACTTTTTTCAAAACTCTTCTCAGCCTGTCCCATGAGAGAAGTAAACTGAGGCCTCAGTAAGCAGAGCTCTGAGTCCTGTTCAGAGAGGAAAAACAAAAAAATAGTGAGGCTGAGATGGATCTACATTCAAGAATTACGTCTCAGCAAGATTTCTGGCATTGGTTTCTGTTTAATGGGATATCCAGAAAGTGAGCCAAAAGCTAACCGGGCCAGATCTTAAAAGAGGTGTGTGGTGCTCCTGCACCGGGCGCTGTCCGGGCAAGAGTACAAATGAAAGTCCAGGTTTATCTCCAGACATTTGTTATCAATCAAGCTAACAAACTATTCAACAAATTATGTCCGACACTCTTCTCTTAATGAACATACTTCCATATTGACCTGGAAACTCAGGCTGACATGTAGGATTCTCGAACTATTTGGAATTCCTTCCCAGAAATGCCCTGCGGGGATGGTCAGATCCTAGAACCCCAACCTGTGTCCCGCTCACCTCCCTTTCCACGTCAGCCCGTCCTGCACCCAAAGTAGACTTCCACCCACAAGGGTGGCAATGGCATTGTGCTCACCGAGCTCCGGCTACACACTCTGACCCCCCCGCAAACAGCAGTCACAGGAAGAGAGGCCCATGGGGCCCTGAAAGTGGGCTCCAGACTACCGGGACAGGGAGCCTCAATCAGAAATGCCTGAAGCGTGGTCTACGGTGAGGACAGCGGGTTCCAGGTCCCGCACATCTGGCTGGCACTGCAGACTCGTTGCCCAGAGGCCGGACACCGTCGGAAGAGCGCCAGTGGGCTCCGGGGCAGGGCGTACAGAGCTTGGCTTGTCTAGGGGTGCAGCCTCATTCCAGCCTCTGGGACCCCAGGAGCGGCTCGGCTCCAGCAGTCGTACTTTGGGTCCAGTGGGCACCCCCGGGGATTTTAAATACAGCCCTGCGATTTGAACCAGTTGCCAGCTGCAGCTCAAAGAATCCTTATTCATAGACTTGCGATGCCAAAGGGTCTCGAGCAAGTAGTCTATGAGCCACGGCTTCCACTTCCATTTTTCAAGGAACTCATTCCTACCATGACTGGTCAAAATGTGTCTCCTTCGCCCAGCTCTGCAGTAAACATCCTCGAGAAAGTCATGCATCCAGGGGCCTTTCCTCCACCCCCAGTGAAGCTGGTCTGCTCCCCAGCATCTGACCATGCCCAGCACTCTCTTCTCTTCGGAGACTCCTTTTCCTTAACTCTGGGGCAGCCAACAAGCTGGTCCTCCTCCTGCTTCTCAAACAGCTCCTTCCAACGGCCTTCAGCAGCTGTCTCCTCGCTACATGTTCTGCAGAGTCGGACCTTCCTCCCTGGACTGAAACTACAGATGACCCTCTGAACCACATGGGGCCGGGGCGCCACCCCGGTGCAGTCAATAATCCATGTGAAACTTTCCACTGCCCTAAAACTTAGCTACTAACACCTGCTCTTGACCACAAGCCTTACCAAGGGCACAAAAAGTCTTTGCACACAAATTCTGTGCATGTATTCGATGCCGTATCTTTATAATAAAGTAAGCTAGACAGAAAAAAATGTTATTACGAAAATCATAAAGGGCCACCTGGGTGGCTCAGTTGGTTAAGGATCGGCTTTGGCTCAGGTCACGATCTCAGGGTCCCGGGACTGAACCTGCACTGGGCTCCCTGCTAGTGGGGAGCCTGCGTCTCCTTCTCCCTCTCCCCCTTGTCCCACCTCCTTGTGCTCTCTGTCTCTTTCTCGAATAAATGAAGTCTTTTAAAGAAAGAAAATCATAAGGAAGAGAAAATACAGCTGCAGTACTGTGCTGTAAAAAATCCACATTGGTGTGAACCTGGGCAGTTCAAAAGTGTGTTGTTCAAGGGTCCACTACGCTTCCAGTGGAAGCACAAGGACTCTCTTCGCTCGAAAAACTCATTCATTCTCGTACCTCGAGGTATCACCTCCTTAAAGATGAATCCCAAAGTTGTATCTCCATCCTTGACCTTGGTTTCAAGCCAAGCTTTCATACCTTAACTTACATTTTGTTGTTTTCAAATTCACTTACGTACTTAAAACTGCCATTACTGCTTCTTTCACAGGGTCTCACATTTCTGTTGGGTTTTGTCAGTTTTGTCTGTGATCCCTTCTCCTAGTTCCCACTTTTTAATTTATTTTTATCTTAGACTCTATTCTCTTTCTCCTGCCATAAAGTCTTGTTGATTCTTTCCTTGCAAGATGTGCCTATTCAACCTTTGCTTTTTGTCTCCCCGCCAACTGTTCTGCTTCTAGTTCCTGTTCTGTTCTGGCTTCTCTTCATTCTTGTACCACAGCAATCCTGCTGTAGTAGTATTTTTTGCATGACTTTTTTCCTACTTAATAACTTTTAGTGGATTTCTATGGCCTGAGCAAAATTCCAAACTCCTCTGTCCGACACACACACCATACTCTGCGAGAGGAAAGGCTCAGTTTCAATCTCCAGTGTTTTCCTCCACGTGGATTCAAAACAAGCCTCCGTTCCATCTGGGCCTGTATTGTCACGGTCCCCGAACACAAATTCCTCCTTCCTGTGTCCCCACGTTCATCCGTTTTCTGTTCTCTGACTTGAAGGCAGCACCTCCTGTCTTCCCAGTCCTAGAGGATTAAAGGAACCCCACATCTTCCGTGAGACCCTCTCTCGCTTCAGCTCAGTGTTTCTACTCTATTCGTTTGACATCTTCACTTGTTGTCTTGACTGTTGCATATGTTGGTTCCTCACGGACTTCCCTTTTAAATCGGATCTTAATCTATATGAAAACAGAACATATGCCCCACCCCCATGCCCACACCCAGTGCTACACACAGTAGGTGCTTACATTTTACTCTGTTACTTCTCTATTCTAAAATAAACGTGTGCGCTATTTTGTCTGTTTTGTCATATAGAGCTGGTATTATGGATTCTAAAGAAATGGGTGAAAATTAACTAAATTCTCATAAAAGTGTTCCTTTACGCATTATGCCAATAAATATCCCCTCTCCCTCCCACCATTGTCTTTGCTTTTGAGGAATAGACAGTTTGCATTTTTAAGAAATACTACCACGCTCCAATGAAAGTTCTGTCCACAAATCCCTTCTGCCTTCACTCTCCCGGCAGGCACCCTTAGGTCCTAGCAGACTGATTTTTGAAGTTCTAAGAGAAAAGAATCAGTAGACTCAAATGTATGTAACAGAAGACCGCATAGTAGCATCCTTCTTTTTATTGAAAAGGAATCATTTCTATTCTAGCGCAAACAATGTATATTTTACATCATAAAGCAAGATATAATTTACATATTACATTTATTAGGAGATCTTTATACCCTAAGTGTCATTCCCTTTTTTATTCAGTCACCTCTTCTGGTTTGACTTAACCTGCCAAGTGTCCTACAGATCAGCATCTAGTTTGGGGAGGGACTGGGGACACAGACAGACAGTTTGCCCGTTTTCATCTGTATCTGAGTTGAACGATGGTGAGGGAGGACGCCTTGGAACGTTGTTGGCCTGAGGCCCTCAGTGGAGACCTGGCTTGGAAGCCAAAAGGCCACTCCTCTAAATCATATATCGAACTAATACTTAAAAAAAAAATCAATAATAAATGAACAATACTGAGTGCTTGTCTCATGTGTATACTTCTTGATCAGGTGCTTAGATAATAAATGTTTGTGGTGTTGAGTCACTAGCAATGAAAATTCCTATGGATGACCAGCACTGGCTACTCTCTGATTTCCCAGACATCGCTTCCCAGGCACTGGTGGCAAAACTGCCCAGTTTCACATAGCGTTTGGGTTTTGGGTTCAGGCTTTTCTGTTCACTACTGAAAACGGATGTCAGGACGAAAGCTTCAAATGACTTTGTTTCACGTGACCTATTCCTTTCCTCCCTCTTCAAAAATTCCCCTTTCCTAGCAACACCTTGTCTTTATGAGTTCTGTTCCCTGCACTGTAGCCCAGAGTCCAAACTCCAGATGTTCACCAATTTCTTGGATTTCACTCAATTCACAAAGAATGTTTTCATCTGTTAGTTTACACTGTTCCTTTGAATCTTGATAATCTGCAGCAGCTAGTGGGACCAAAGAATTAGTCGAGGGAATCCTTAGGAAGCAAGTAATATGTGGTGTTCAGCCAGCCCACATAAAAGATCCGTAAGAAATATTTTAATAATACGCTAGAGGAAGAGGGAATCAGTGGATGGAAGCAAAATGCACAAGATGGGCTTTCTTCTTGTTACTAAAAGAAGTATAGATTCAGCATTTAAAATTACATTTTCCGATTGGTGAAAAAGTTCCACCATTGGTTCAACTTGCTAGGCCGAGGGGGGAACAAGCGTGAGCTGAAAGTGCATCTTAAACTCAGCAGTCCATGCCAGTCACTCAGAGTTGGCGTATTTGGCCAAAACCAATCTAAAGCTTTTTAATTGCTGATAACTAAAGGTATTAGAACGAACCTGGTCAGGATAAAAATAGGTCAAAAATATGTCTGTTCTGTGTATCTTATTCTTTGGTCAAGTGATGTGATTTTTGAGAGGTCTGTAAATATAAACCTATTTCTCATTTCCAAATACAAGGCTGTAAGTATTTACAGCAAGGTAGCACTTCCTTGCTAGAAAACAAGGCTTCCAGGTACCTTATCCTTCCATTAACATTGTATACTTTTGTAGTCCCTTTCCTCCCATGGCTACCAAGTGCTGCACAAGCAGAGAACACAGGAAAGAATGAAGGAGCAAATGAATAGAGCCTCACAACACCCCTGTGAGGTAGGTAAGTATTGCTAAACCCATTGTACAAAAAGGTAAACTGAGGCACAGCATGGTGGTGTGGTTTGGTCTTGTCCACCCGACAAGTTACAAAAGCACAGCTGGAGACAAAAAGAAAGAAACAAAGACAGGTCAGTCCTGGCTCGCAGCCCTAGGCACTAAACTTTATTTCAAAATATTAGTAAAAGAATAGCCCACAGTCGCCTCTTAAAGTTTTGGAATTTAGACAAGACATTAAGGATTCCATTCAAACATGTGTCTTTCAGATTCCTGCTGAGTGGAGAAGGGGCAGATGGCAACATGGCTTTCCCTCCTCTAAATGTGATCCCCATGACGTGTCAGGATATACTCCTGTTCCACCAGAGCGGTCTTCAAACTCAAGAACATTTTTACAGCCTCGAATAGGCTCTAATTTATTCAAAGCTCAAATGTGAAAATGCGACCTGTTCTGAAACAGATGCCCTGTGAAGTGCTCTGTGGCCTTGATGAGAACTTTGTGTCAAGAAAGAAAGGGAGATCCCCCAAAACATCACTGTAGAGATCAAGGACAGTGGTGATGGTGTGAGATGTGCTTTTGGTAGTGTTCGAGAAACTGCAAACTCAAGCTTGCAAGAATATTTTAGATATATATACATAAAATATATAAATATATACAGTATATATATAAGTGTGCATCTGACTATCCTTAAGGCACTAAAGAGATGTAGGCCATGCCTTTCACAACTCAGTCTTTGTTTTCCTAAAGAAATCTCTCTCCCTCTCTCGAATGTCAAGCCCATGACAACCATTCAAAAACAACAAATACCTTTGACTTACGATGGCTGATTGCCTGGATGGGGGTCAGGGGTGGTGGTGATGGCGATATCATCATCTATAGCTTAGAGCTTAAATCTCTAGCTGATAAGGAGAGCTTCGATCTACAGCTTAGAGCTCAGACTTAGCCAGACACAAGCCAGTGACCAGATGTTGTACATAATTGCTTTCTGAACAGTAGCTGATGGGAAGACCTTACCATGACCGACAGAGATGGAGACCACAAGACAGGAAATCGTGTCTGGCACAGATTTTTCAGAGAGACTTTGGCTTCTCAGAAGCTCCTAGAGCTTTTATACAGAGAACTGGGAAGAAAGATAGGGGCAAGGCACTGTGGTTCAAACAGGTCATGAGGAGATGCTAGACAATGACTCTGAATGTATATGTGGTTTCTTTGGCTGCTCTAGTTTTTTTGTTTTGTTTTGAAACTCATACGGCCATGGGGGTGGGTGGGCTGAACCTAACTGAAGAAGCTTGGAGTATATTAAAGCAAAGCACACGAGGAGAAGGAAAAACAAAATCAACACACGCAGAAGCACGTGGTGGTGGCGGTACCCCGGAGGGCGGAGAAACACTGGTGAACTAATTTTCATTTTGCTCCTCTCCGGCTTTTCTCTGCCATGGTCCCAATGTTTGAGTTCAGGTTTTTTGTTTGTTTGTTTGTTTTATTTATTTTTTCCCCAACAGATGAAGAAATGACAGAGCAGGAAAGGTGTCTTATGGTGTTTGATTTCTTCGTAGGCCTGTTTAATGGTTTTTTCTCCTCAGTTGACTGTTGGCACCTGGTTCCTCTGTAAACTATATTCCTTGGCCTTCAGTCTCAGGTTGGCAATGCTGTTGGCCATGTGGATGCCCTGTGCAGGGCTAGTGTTGGCACATGTGGCAGAGTAAGTAGCCATGGCGCTGTAGGGGCAAAGGAGAGAGCAGGGAGAACAACAGGCGTTAGTTTCACGAAGCCGCAGTCGGCGCCCCGGGAAGACACGAGTCTCGGCACGGGGCGGGCGCGGCGGCGGGCTGCACGGGCGACCTCTGAGGTCTCTATCAGCCCCGGATCTGCATGGGTCTAGGGCACGCGGGCAAGGCTGGCAGCGTCCGGAAGGGCAGGGGAGAGCGGGGACAGGGCGGGCAGAGGGACCTGCCGTGTGGGACACAGTGAGGCATAGCGGACTTCTGGGCCGAGAGGAGAAAGCTGCTTCTGCGGAAAAGCGGGACGTCTCCCGGCCGGTGGCCTCTCTGCATCTGTCACAGCCCCTGGAGCCGGGAGCGACACACGCGGCGTCTGGGGGGGGCGGGCACCGTGGCCTCGTCACCCCGTGCCCACCACACTGCGGGCCGTCGGCGGGGCCGCGCCGGGAGCTGCTGGAGCAGCAGAGCCCCCGTCCCTGACCCCGCGGCCCGGAGCACCAGGTGCTGCCGCAGCTTCCTGTCCGACCGGCCTTGACTTTGTAGCTTCTTCCCAAGAGGACTTGAGTAGCTCAGGATGCCTTTAGGTTAGTTATTTGGGAACTGTTTAAATCCCCTACATGAACGAGCAAAGGCCCTGTCCAGGTTCAGGATTCCTGGCCTCAGAGAGAACTTTCTCTCTTTGTCCTTATTCCTGAGAGAAACCTGAAGTTGTTTTTCATGGTCAGAGATGGTAACTGAGACCCAGAAAAGCAGCTGGACAGAAATGGGCACTTGGTGGCTTTCTGTGAATGGAATCCATGAATTTCTTTTAAAGGAAAAAGTAAGGGTCTCTCAGACTTGGAAGCAAATTATTCTTTACTGTCTACTAAACAGTTAAAAGGGAACTCGTTCTAGTTAAATGAAAATGTTTCTAGTTGTTTCTAACATTAGCAAAATCCCTTTCAACGGAGGCCTGGAATGAGCTAGACTATAAATGGGACTCCGGGAGCTCCACTGCTGACTGCACTCCGGGGCGATTGACCAGCCACACGGGAGTTGGTGGTTCTGGGGATCAAGTGACAGACCAGAGACAGAGACAAGTAAAGCTGCTCTCCAAATAGACCGCCTGTGCCGGGCGTCCCTGTTCGGGAGACCATACATTGAGACTTACGGTCAAGACTCACAATAGCCTGTTTCAGCTCACTTACTAGCAGTTAGCCCAGGAAAATTCAGTTCATGAAGTATAATTAGTCCCAGATCACTAGGTCTCTCCAGAAACACACATCCTTAATTTAAAATTCTTATAGCGCTGGTGTGTGTGTGTGTGTGTGTGTGTGTCTTAAGGCAGAAAAAGGGAGACTCCGTACTGTTCCAAGAGAATTCTACGTTCTTCCATCTCATTTTCACCTGCTTCACTCTTACCCATATCCGGGGAGAAGCCCTCAACCGTCTGTGCACAGCTGGGTTCTCCGAGGGCACCCAGTAAGTTCCCTTTCCGCACTTACGTCAGTGCCTCACTGTAAGCGCGCAGATCCGACCCCACATCTGACCCCGTCCACCACTGTATCCTCGGGCGGAGCTAACCTCGTAGCTGGCACGTGTCGACGCTCAAGAAAGTGTGTGACGAATACAGAGCTGAGAGATCTCCTGTGAGGAAATGACTCCTGCTCAGTGTCCGTGGTCTCCTCGGCCTCCTGCTGGGAGTGATGGGTTTTCAAAACTGGCTTACCAGGGGCACCTGCAGGGCTCCGTGGGTTAAAGCCGCTGCCTTCGGCTCAGGTCATGATCCCGGGGTCCTCGGATGGAGCCCCACGTCAGGTTCCCTGCTCAGCGCGGCTTCTCCCTCTCCCTCTGCCCCTCCCCCCACTTGAGCTCTCTCTTTCTCACTCACACTTTCTCTCAAAAAAAATAAATAAAATCTTTTTAAAAAATTCACCAATATTCTTTTATCATTAGGAAGTAGTCCTTCCTATTACATTTGCTCTCTTGACAGAATGAGCACGATCAAAGGAATGGGACAAAAGCCAGGGCCAATGACTACACATTCTTGATCCATCAAAAATATCTTTAAAAAATGAACAAATATTAGATTAGTACAGATCTAACAACAGACTATCACTTTCCTGCTGTCTACCAACAGAGCAGAAAAAGAGTCCCCAGTTAAGACAGGTTTCAATTAGGAGTGAGGTAAATGATCAGAAACCCTGTTAAAATAGGATACGTTTTTTTCTTTGTTTTGTTTTGTTTTGTTTTGTTTAGTGATACACCAAAAATTTTCATTTATTTTTGAAACCCATATAGTACTCTCATTTAATTTTTGTATGAATTACTTGCTTCCATTCAAGGCACTACCAGAAATGTATACAAACCCGTAAATCCTACATTCAAAAAATTGCTAGTATATACTGAAACCCAAGGTTTCAAGGAAATCAAAGATGTCATTTGTTAGGATAAGAGACCACTGGGTTTGGGAAATGCTTCTAAGTTACAGATCATGAAATGAACCCAGCACCTTTCTTAGCCAGGTTTTAGTTAGAGAATTAAATCCTGAAGATGGTCCATAGTACCATTTAAAATGCATAAGAGAGGAACTGAAATGGCACATTATCTATGTTATTGGTTAAACAGAATAAAATTGAATGGCTCCTGGAAACAGAAAGCTAAAATTTTATGAGAGAGCATAAAGAAAAAATTCTCTGATGGTAAATTGTGGATGGTCGTGGAGTATCACTCTTTCAAGTACTTGACCTAATTCTCTTGAGATTCCATTTTCCTTTGAGGCTCTAGGCAAGCAAAGTCCTATTTCATAGAGATTTTCTCCTTTTTTTAAAAAAGATTTTTATTTATTTATTTGACACACAGAGAGAGACCACAAGTAAGCAGAGAGGCAGGCAGAGAAAGAGGGGAAAGCAGGCTCCCCACTGAGCAGAGCCCTGAGACCATGACCTGAGCCGAAGGCAGAGGTTTAACCCACTGAGCCACCCAGGCATCCCGGTTTTCTCCTTTTTTGATGGTCAGAGATCAAGTCCATTTTCCATAGTAGACAAAGGGGACTGGAACCCTTGGGGGTTGTTTTTGTTTACAGAAGACATCATCGCTGTTTTCTAAAAACGTCTACTATAGCTTTGACTTCAATATTATCTATTTTACAGACAATTTTTATAGAGCTGCTTTGTAGTTGACTAATTTCATCTGATATTCTAGTCTGAAGACTTCATATGGTAACACATCTTTTGGAAATACTGAGATTTCCCTCTCAAATGTGTCCAGAAAATAATCCATTTTCCATCTCAAAACCAAATCAATGCAAATTAGTTATATATTGCACAGGAAATTGGATTTTCACCGGGACACTTTCCCCTAAATGGAAGCCTGAGTTTCTAGAGTCGAGAAAGTACCCTTGTCCGATTGTACTGTGGTGCTGTTGTAAGGGTATCACTGCATTCATGACCCTGTGCGATGCTTTGTAGGTAGCCCTCAAGTTAGTGGGGCATGAAGATTAGAACAGCAGCTGCTCTCAATGAATGAGTTTTGCAGTTTCCTAGCAGCACAACAAATGATAACATTTGCCCTTGGTAAATGTTTAGGAAATTATAAATTTTCAAAAATGGATCCAACTTAGTCTAGCACATTGCACAGCTCTAAGAAGTAGGACACAAGAACAGAGCCCGTCTTACTTCATAGACGACTAACCAGGGTTTGGAATAGCGCCTGCACTAAAGAATTACAAGTCTGTGCTCCGTCTGGTAGTTCGACATGGTTCTAGTTCCTCGACTTGCACTGAAAGAGCCATGGAGGCAAGGAGCGGGCAGTCCGTTGACACACCAGTGACAAGCGAGACGTCTGACAGGTCAGAGAAGACAGAATTAATGAGTGGGTACTCTAGAGCCACTTAGTCATGCTTTAAAGAAAGCATGAAAAGTAAGTTGGAGAGGACCCACTTCCCAAAGTGACAACAGACGTGAGCGCCTTGGCTGGCCGCCAGCGAAAGACTGTTGTGACCACCTGTTTCCCAGGCCACCAAAACTTACAAAGGTCTATGTTAGGCAGAGAGAGAGGATCTTGAAACGTTTTCTCCCAAGACGAAACCAAAGAGGGTTAATTAGGTATTTTCGACCAATTTTATAGGACCGTTCAAAATGTGAAGCGAGCACTCGTTCCTACACAAGAGGACACTTGCCGGGATCAGAAAGTGAGACACAGACTAAGTGATCCCTATCGATGACGCACGTGGTAATGTCAAGAGCTTAGCGGCACCGACAGGTCCGGCCCGCTGGTCCTGCCTTCTAAGAGCCACCTGCCTCTCTAACAGGACATGGATATGAGCTGAGCACAGGAACTGGGTTAATAGGGTTTGGCGAAAGCATCTTTTCTCTTGAGTTTTGAAGAATGTCGGTTCTTTGTGTCTGTGACCGAGAAACTGCTCTGCCAAGTGAAGTGCACTGCGGAAGCGGAGATGGAACAGAAATGCTTGGGTCCCATCTGTTGATCCAGCAGCTCTGCGCCGGAACGTGGACGGAGCTGACACATTTAAGCAAGCTTGAAATCTTTCCATCTCCTTGTTTGGAGATTCTTAACAGACGGAGATCAGCCACAGACGGCAGAATGCTAACTGCGGCGGGGGTCGGCTCCACTTGCACTGGGGACAGATCATTTTTGATCATTTCAACCTACCCCGGAAGGTTGTCGGGAGGAGGAGCGTGTTCAGATCGCTGCCAAACACCAAGGAAGCGTGGAGAATTCTATATATGGTATGATTCTAAACCAGGAGACTTACAGGCACCTGCCCCTCTGCTTTTCGAAATGCCCCACAGATCCACCAAACACTTGGGGGAAAATAGCGCCTGCCTCTGTTTTCAACGCAACTTCGTTTTCTCTTTGGCCCTCTCGGACAGATGATGACAAGCTGTTGAAAATTCCCCCCCAAAGACAAATCTGTCGGCCCGAGCAGTCTGGGTGTCATCCTGAGACCCTGAGGTTTCACCAGCTTATTGGGGTTTTTCTAAAGGCGGTGGGCGCGAGGCCGCTGCGGCGCGGTGATGCTGGCGGTCGGAGGCCAGGCTCCAGCTGCGGCTTTTGCAGTGCGAGAACCAGGTATACCCGCTCTACCTAAGCCCACGCCATACCCGCTCTCCTGTGGACGTTTACCTTTAAAGAGAGACCCCATAAATCCTTCTGGAGGTGATCCTTTGTGATTAAATAAGCATTTCTGAAATTCAGAAGCTGATTTTCTGCATTAGCCTTGGCGTGCACTGTTCGCTCACGATCCTTCTGCCGAATCTAACTTCCCCTCCTAGGAACATTTTACACACGGGGCCTGCATCTCTCTCTCGTCTCGAGGACTTTCGTGTCGCTTCTTTCACATGCACGTCGGCGACCGGGACTCGGACGCCCTGGGAGGTGTGGAGAAGGCAGACGCCACTCGCTCGGCCCTAAGGCTGCATGAGAGCCTGACAACCCGGCTGACGGCCTGCGGAGTGGCCGGAGCCAGGACAAGAACACGGTTCTTCTGACCCCTGCCCCATATCCTAGAGTCCCCTACTCCTGGGGTCGTAGCCTCAGTACCACGGGAGAGCAGGTTAGAGACGCAGCCGAGTCCTGAGCCAGACGTACAGAACGCGTCTGCACTGCAGCCTGATCCCAGGAGACTCCCGTGCTCAGTAATCTCGGAGGAGCCCTGCTCTCGGCTGTGCGACTCCCCTTAACTCCAAGGACACATACGCCCACGGCTCTGCTTCCCCATCATATCCCCACTTGAGGACTTCCCTGGTGGCGTTGCTAAAAACTGCCAAGACCCGCTTTCTCGAACACACTTCGTTCCCACTTAAACCCTACCCCCAGCAGCCACCCTCGTCCCCCTCTGACAAGTTACCTTTTCAGTGTCTTCCGTTAGAATCCGTTATGAAGCCCCTCGTGTAAACAACATCTTGGGAGGGACGAGGATCTATTTTTGAAAGCGTGAAAGGGAGAAATGAGCCAAATGCGTTCAGTGGATGTCAGGCAGCACCATGACCACGATCAAACGGGGAGGAGGAGCAGGACAGGGAGGGGAGCCGTGGGCAGGGACAGCGGGCCGCTCTCTCGCCTGTGACTAGTTTTCTGGGAAGCCCAGTCCTCCCTCGGGAAGTGGCACTGATGATCCAGGCCATTCTCCAGCTCCCATAGGAAAGGATGTCTCTGGGGAGAAGCTTCTCGACTACCTCATCTGGAATAACAGGTCAAAGTCTAGGATTTGGTTGGTCACTGCTCCCCAGGAGTTGAAGCCCCCACGCGATTTGTTGGACTTACTACCTCCGGTGCCGTGTGCGCCCTCCCTTGCCCAGTTCTGATCTAAGCAGTGGGCGCGTGTGCCAAAACCCGGCTTCCCCCCCCGGGCGATGGGTAGATGCAGCAGACACCTGCCGGCACAGCAGCGTCTGTGTCGGAGGACGCTTTGCTCCTCCTGGTGGTTCAGTTGCCTGCCTGACGTCATCACCCATAACGTGCTCGAGGGAACGGACGGGGCCATGTCGTGCTATAAATAGGGGGAACCATATGTCCCCAGTGACGCCTGTTTCTCTGGTGTCATTATTAATAGCACTCCCCTTTCGCTTTCCGAAGCGCCCCAGCTTGGACAATAAATTATACGGCCACCATGCTGGATATAAAAGACACCCAGAAAAAAATGTGTCGGCTCTCTCCCATCCCATGATTCTGACCACATGCAAACGATTGCTTTGAGTCTTGGTTCCCTCCCCTCCTCTTCCAGGGGAGAGCGGTGGAAGCCAGTGAGCCATCCTTTCTGGCAGAACCGCTCACTCTTGCCTGGTCGCATGACCAAGCCACATCAGCCCTTCAGGGGATGCTCACACACCCCAGAAGGCGGCCCTCAGTTGCACGCATGCAGCCCTGATCTGAGACAGACACTGAATCAAAGGGCATGTTTACAGTTTCCCGGTCTTACTCTTTTTACTGCATTCAGTGTAATGGAAGCCTGAATCTGAATGAGAACATGGTGACGTGGCCTAGTATGCTGGACAGACAGACACAGGCACCACGGGCACCGGGTCTTACTCTGCTGGCTGAAGGCTTACACTTGGGCAAGTGTTCAGTTTCTTCTTTGGAACCAGAGCAAGGATGGAGCTAGCACACAGGAGCGTTCCAAGGATTAACCAAAAGAAATGCCTTTTAATGAATGTCACATGTGAGATAACTAACTTGACATCAATGTACCAACAGAAATAGCCAGTTAATTTTTTTTATAACACAAAAGGTCTCTCATTTCCTTTGCTTTTCAACACTTGTTTCTGTTTTATGTTTCCTAAACAAGACACATTTCCTACCAAGCTTCAAATTGTGAAACCATAATGTATTTTGGTCCTAAACAGAGCAGAAAAATCTCCCGAATAACAGAATAGCCTTGCCACTTTTAGAAATTAACCAAAATATAAACACTTCAGTCAACATTGGGTCAAAAACATTGATATTGATTAAATTAGTGTTTTAAACCATCATTCTTCTACTTCTATCTGGAGATTAATTTATTCTTCATACAGAATATGAACAATCAGATCCTATGCGATTTTTAATTATTTTTTTTACAAACTCTGTATCTAAGAGAAACAACTATATAAAAGTATACCATGAAATGAGTCAAAAGCACTAGCTTCTATGATTTTTAAATGAAAACAGCAGAATACAAGATATGTACACTAAGGCTACACTATATAAAATACTGAACTCTTAATTGCAAAAATAAACGAGTTATATCAAGATGGTGGCATTATGAATGCTTCTTAAAAAATGTATCTAGTATTTCTACATAAATCTTTTAAAATAAAATAGAACATTTCCCAAAAAGGCACACACCGATTGCATGTTGGTGATCGCAGCATGACGCCCATGTACCACACGTGTGTGACGCGGGCGCTGGGGCGTGACCCCCACGTAGGGGCGGGTGGTCTGGTCCAGCACTAACTCGGGGAGGCGCTCAGCCTCACCCCCGCAGTGTGGTGCCCTCAGACTCTCTCTCAGGCTGCCAAGGACTACGCGGCAGCCATCTGGATGGCTGAGAGCCGGTGTGAAACGTTCCTAACTGGGACCCAGGTAGGGAAAGGAGCAGGACTTCCTGGTCAGGACCAAATTCAAACCAGAGACCTTAAAACATTAATGTTGAACCACATCCATTCCCAAGCCACTGAATGAGTCTGTGAGCTATCAATAATGATCAGACAAACAAAGCGGTCTTCTACTTCTTTAAAATATTAAAAGATACGTGATTTCACAATGGTCTTCAAGATGTGGTTTTAGTAAGTTTTCCAATGGGAAAAGAGTCTACATTTTAAATCGGACATAGAGATAGGACTGATCGTTTGAAATCAGCAAGGCTTACTATATCTGAGAGCTGGAGAAATTTCCAGTTTCCCAGGTATGGGGTCTCTAAGTGCTAAAACCAACATAATTCAGGCTAATTGCACCATGGGGGATTAAAAAAAATCCAAACACAACTGTGGCATTTCTTTTAAGGAATCGGTGTGGAACAGGAAGAACAATGAGGTGAGGCCTTCGCTTTGATTAAAACCGATTCTGAGAAGTATTTACATTTCACGGACATGGCTTTTCACGTTAGGAGCTGAACTTCAGCTGGGGGATCATCTCCTATAATTAGTTTAAGGCCGCTCTTTAAAGCGTTGATTAACCTTCACAATAAAAAGGCAAATAAAGACATAAATGAATTTGTGAACACTTCTCCACTGCAGCTGGCCAGAGAGAACGCGCAGCCTTGACCCTGGGTCTAAGAGTACTCAGGCTTAGGTTCAAAGAAAGGCACTTAAGAACAGTAACTATGCTTAGGTTCAACTTCCCTTGGGCTAGATTAATCTGTGTTATGGGAACGGCATAATAAATGGAGGTTAAAAGTCTTTCCAAGAAATTGAAATAGTACTCTGTTACTTGCTTCTTGAAAATTGTTCACCTTTTTAATATAAAAGTTTAGTGTGAATCACACATTGTTTTTATCTTTTAAAAACCCCACACGGACAAACTGGCCCCCAAAGCACTCCAGAGAAGTGAGAATTCGCAGTAGAACAGGAAGGTATTTTGGATCATAAACCATCCCCACCCGCTGACCAGGGACCGTGGCCATGAGCGTGGTCAGAACGGCTGGGGGTGGCCCTTCCTCCCTCTCTGGCTCTGTCTCTCTGTGTCTCTCTCGCTCCTCCCTCCCTTCCTTTTCATCTTCTTCTTGTCTTTTAATTCCAAATCAGTTTTACCATAACGTTCACCTTTGAGCCTACACTTGGAGCCTTACGAGTTAAATTTCTCCTTCAGTGTAATGAAACCCATCTATCTTAAATTAGGAAGTGGCGTCAAGTTTTGTTCCTGAATGGTCGCAAGAGGGACTCTGGGCAAAGCTTAATGATCTTTTCTTTTAGATTCTTCCCCATCTTTGAAACCTTTGCAAGAGTTCCTGAGTCCAAGAGGAGATTGCTGATGGCCCGTCCCTCTCTCTTCTGCCCCAAACCCTGCTCCTGGGGCAACTAGTAATCTCCCGTGAAAATCTGGGGGTGTCAGCAAGTTGAATGTCTCTGAAGAGGGTAACCCAGTAAGAAATGTCAGCCGGCCGCACCAGCAGCTGAGCGTGACCGACCGCTGAGAAACGTGTGGAAGTGGAGCAAGGGGGGGCGGGCCCGCCATTCACCTGTACGGAGAGGCCGTCCCCCAGGAGAGATAGTCGGTGGGTCGTGGAGCAGGACGAGGCACGATGGGCTGCTCCACAGCAGTCACGTCCCCTGAGTAGGATTTGAGGAGGGAAGCGTTTTTGTTGGCCAGCATGGCTCTCTCGTTCCTGCGGAATTTGGCTCTTCGGTTCTGAAACCACACCTGGCAGAGTGTGGGGAGGAGCAGAGCACAGCGGGGAGAGGGAAACAAAGAAGAGGAGGTTACGCGAATCACGCCAACGGCCTGGCCAAGGTTACCCTCTAACGCCTCCCCAGGGAAGAGACGGGTCAGGCACAGCCCTCTTCCCAGAGCGATACAAAGATGCCACAGTCCTTCCCTGGCGGCCGCGTGAGCTCACCGCCCTCCTATCAGAGACGATCACGACAGGCCCCTGCGGGGCCTCCATCACCACCCCCCAAAGAGGAGATCCAAGACCAACCCACGAGGCAGCAAAATGTGGTCTATAACCCTTGTTGCTTTGTAACCAAGGAAAAGAGAAAAACCTCGCTAGACCATGGAGACTGGCTTTTTTAGAAGTCTTTTTCAGAATTCTCCAAAATGTGAAAATATCATATGCTTATGAAATGCTTATTGGACATTTAAAGAAAGTTCTCCGTGTCCAGATCCACTGGTGCCTGCGGCAAGAATCTACGAAGCAAGTGGTTTACTGGGGCCTTGTGAAGAGCACCAGGGCAGGGGCAGGAAGTTACAGCGAGAGGACCCGTCCCCGCTCGCGGCACACCTCTCATTTATCCAGAGCTGTCAGGGCTAGAAACTTCCAGAAGCGTACTGCATTCATTGCTTCTACTGATCCTGCTCATTCCATACACTGGGTTTTACTTTTTCTATTTCAGAGTCGAGGAAACAGGTTCGACGAGAGTAAGTAATTTGTTGGCGTTCACTGGGATCGGAAGCGGCTGCGTTCCTGGGCTCGAGGACATCTGGCTCGTGACCACTCCAGTCGTCCAGAGAGCCACGGATTCGTATGCAGGCGTTCACTCATTCGAGAAAGCTTTTGGAGGTCCCTGCCATGTTCCAGAGCCTGTGCTAATTGCCGGGAGTAGGGAGATGAGGCTTATTTTCTGCTCATAGCAGCTCCCATTCAAGTAAAAAAGACCGGCACGTACCTTTGACAAACTGCAAAACAAATCTTTTAGGTACAATTAACGGGAAATGCAGGACGAGGCCTGGGAAAAAGCCATCCCGTGGTGTGGAGTGGGATAGCGCGCAGCTCCTGGGAGCAATGCTGGTGTAAAACACCACACGGCTAGTGCCCCGTGGGTCGTGTGGGTGCAAGGGCCGGGCAGAAGTCAGAGAAGGTGACTCGCGCTTGCTTTCTGGGTCCACACGCATCCCACTCTTTTCTTGCTGATATGTCCTTGGCACTACTGTTACCTTGATCGTCTTAAATGTAAATGGAATCGGCTGTCATCCACAGCTCTCCATTGCTCACCGAACAGAACCGAAACTTCTTACCATAGAACAGAGTCTGCTCGGGAATGAGCTCTTGGTCCACCAACCCAGCCACATCCTGCATCTCGTGGGCCTCTCGCATGGACCCTCCGTGTTCCAGCTCCCGCCTCGGGCTTGGGACTACCGGGTGTGTTCAGTTGTTCCCGCTTCTGAATAGTCAACCAAAGGCTCCCTCTGCCTGTGACAGTCCCCCTCTCCGTCCAGGCATCCAACAACTTGCTTTTCAAGATTTGACTTTAATATCCCCTTCTTGTGAAGAATCGTAGTGGAAAGAACATGACTAAAGTCTGATGGAGTTGGATCAAAATGCCGGCCCCGCTGCTTTAAAATGCCATCCTCAGCGCCTCCGCACCGCCCAGGGACACTAATACGCACGGGGCTGTCGTGAGAGTGGCACAGAATGGGTGCTTCTTTTAAGTGTATTTTTACCCCTTTTCCCGGGGCAGATTTGATCGTCCCTTCCTCTGGTCTATCACGAATTCTCGTGTATTCCTTGAGCGGAGGAATCATCTCACGCGTCCGAACAGGGTGGCAGGCCCGTCTACGGTCTCGGTCTCCCACCGACCACGCCCTGGAGGAGCAGGCCAGTGTCTTACTCATCCCCACAAAGTGAAACATTTCCAAGAGCATAATAGGTGCTTGATAGCTGTTCGAGGGGGAGAAAAAGAAGAGGAAAAAGAAAGGGGGGGGAGGAATTTTTGCAAAAGTGGTAAGATACGGCTCCCATCGGAGAGGACTCACAGACTCGTGGGGAAGTTGGCCCACATACGACTCAACATGACGCGTCGTGCTGTGACGGATGCTGTAAAGGCCAAGGTCGGAAGGGAGCGGTGCGGACTGCGGAAAGGGGACTCCCGGAGGAGGAAGGACGTGGCGGAGGGAGAGTTCTGTCCGCTCACATCCCAAATGCCCACAGCCCCCAGAGGGGTCAGAACACAGTGGGGTGAGAGAGCAGGAAGAGCGAGTAGTTTCAGCGTCTAAGAAAGCCTTTGTTTGTCGCTGTACCGGGGCAGGACCGGCTCACGAGCCGCTCCTCCACGTTGAAGGAAGGACGATGCCAGCACGGCCTGTCCGGGTGCCCTTCTGTGCCAGGCCAAGTGGCGCTTCAAGGAGCTGCGGGTCTAAAATGACTCACTACCCCGCGGCGGGCCAAGGCCCGGGGCACAGAAGAGGCAGCGGGTGTGAAGGGAGAGGAAGGGATTCAGGTGGAAGCGCAGAGCGCGTTTGGAGCACCGGAGGGCAGCGTGGGGCAGAGGCCGCGGGAAGGCAAACCTCGGGGCTGTGCTTGGGCTGGCGGACGGGACGACACAGCGGAGTCTCGTCTCTGCGGACCCCGTGGGTCCCTCTCACCCCAGCAGGGAGGGACCGCCAGGCAGTGCTGAGGGCCTCGCCCCCACGCGGGCAGGGGTCTAGACAATCTTCCCTGTCGCTGACCTCTGTCTCCTCCCAGGGAGGCCCTTCAAGGTGGGGTCACCGCTTCCCTATGGGGCGGCTCTGGCCAAGGTTCCCCTCGGGTGGAAGGGCCCTCCAGGGCCCTCTCCATGGACTCAAGCGTCCCTCGAGGTATACAGCGCCTCGTGGCACAGACACAGTTGCCACCTCCATGCTCTGCGGGGTCTCGCCCCAGTCCTGCCGGTCCAGAGATCTGTCACACGCGGAAAGAAATCCCTCAAGCCGGGACTGAGCACAAACACTTGGGACCATTTCCTCGAGCGGACAGGACGGATGGGCCGGATCCGCGCGCGCCCTTGTCAGCCGGCAGCGCGGCCAGCTCCGGAGGACACCGAGGTCATCACCTGCGGCCGCGGCAGCGACGCAGCGGGACAAGGAGCCCTCGGCCGGGAGACGCCGCCTCACTCCGCGTCTCCTCCGGGGCCTGAGCTGGGTCCGTTTTCAGGTCCCGGCCGAGCCGCTCGCCGGCTGTGCGACGCCGGGGGGACGCTCCGAGCTCTCTGTGCCTCAGTGTCCACATCTGCAAGGCGAGGGGCGTCCGCCCGCGCCCTGACGAGTGCGCAGACCGGGTCACGTAAAGGCCTTAGAACGGCACTTGGCACAGAGGGTTCCAGAAGTGCTGGCGACGGGGCGATTGTCGTCGTCACGAATCCCGCCGCGTGATGTCAGGGCGGCCGAGCGGCCCCGCGAGGACGTCGTAGGCCGCGCTGCCCCCTGCGCTGCCCCCTGCGCTGCCCCGCGCGCTGCCTTCCCCCTGCACAGAGCACGGAGTCGCCCCTACACGGGCTCCCGGGCGGCTCCCGCCGCGCTCGCGTCCGCTCCCGGCAGGGCGCACCCCCAAGTCGCCCGCCCGTCTGGTCACCCCGAAAGCAGCAGCAGGAGATGAGGTGCGGGGGGTGGTGTCGAGTCAGTCGCTCGGAAAACAACGCGGGTCGCCGGCTCCGCAGGGCCGGCAGCCGCGGGGCGCGCCCCGAAGCGGGGTACGGCCGCCCACCGAAGGGCTCGCAGCGGGTCCGTGGAAATCCTGCGCGGGGACGCCCGTGGCTCCGTCGGCAAAGCGCCTGCCGCCCCTGGGGCCACGATCCCGGGGCCTGCGGTCGAGGCCCCCGCGGGGTTCGGCCCCGCCTCCCCCGCCCGCCGGTGCCCGCCGGCGCCCGCCCTCTCGCAAATCAATGAATAAAACCTTAAGAGCAAATAAAAGGCTCCGCTGCCCGCAGAACCGGGTCTGGTCGCGCCCCCGGCGGCCCCTGGAGCGGCCGGCGCCGCGGTACCTGCACTCGGGCCTCGGTGAGGTTGACGCGGCGCGCCAGGTCCTCGCGCACGAAGGCGTCGGGGTAGTGCGTGCGCTCGAACACGCGCTCCAGCGCCTGCAGCTGGCTGCTGTTGAACGTGGTGCGGTTCCGCCGCTGCTTCCGCTTCTTCTTCTCCTCCGAGTTCAGCGGGTCACCTGCGGCGGGAGAAACCGAGGCTGAGCAGCGACGGCCGCGGGGGTCCCCGGCCACCCCCTCCGGAGCGCCCGCGGGGAGACGCTGCGCCCCGCGCCCCCTTCCTCCCTGCCCTGTTGGAGCCCAGCGTCCCTCCCAGCGCGCGGGCGCGGCGGGCCCCGGGGCCGTGAGTTCGGGCGCCGGCGAGCCCCGCGGTCCTGCCGTCTGGGCCGCCTGCACCCCCGGACCAGCCCCAGCCGTCGGGAGACCGCGCGCTCCCGGACGCCGGCTCTGCCCCCGCGGCCGCGGACACCTCCCTGCCGCCGCGTTCCCCGGGCTTCTGCGGAGATGCCGGAGGACAGGACGTTCCGGGGGCCTGAGCTGCCTGATGCGCCTCGTGATCCTCAGCACAGGGTCCTCCCAAGGAAACCACAACTCTGGCTCCTTCTCGTTAACGCACCCACGGAGTCACGAGCCCGGGGGCGCCTGGGCGGCGCAGTGGTTAAGCCTCTGCCTTCGGCTCAGGTCATGATCTCAGGGTCCTGGGATCGAGTCCCACATCGGGCTCTCTGCTCAGCAGGGAGCCTGCTTCCCCTGCCCCCATGCCTGCCTCTCTGCCTGCTTGTGATCTCTGCCAAATAAGTAAAACCTTAAAAACCAACCAACCACGAATGCGGAGTGACTCAAACTGGTGAGGACGATTCCCGTTTCCCCACGCGTTCTCCAGGGGACACCGAGTCATTCCTACCTCCTGTGCTCGAGGCTCAGTGCTCTGCTAAGGGCGGCGGCCGAAGCCTGGGCCCAGATCAGGGAGGCGCCCCCACACCCGCCCCCCAGCCAGCACGGGCCTGAGGCTCCCCGGATGAGGACCCCGGCCGGGACCAGACCTCAAGATCTCTGAAACAGTCTCGCCCAGGACCTCTGGGGAATCGTGACCCCAAGTTTTCACCTGTTTTCCTGTCGATTCCCCCAAACACACCTTGGCAAGCGGCTCACCCAGCCCGAGCATGAGGCGAGAGGATGGTGGGTCCCCCCCTACCCCCCGCCCGAGCCGGCACCGACAGGAACGATGGATGCGGGAAGCTGAGCCAACACCAGCGGCACCGCCGCCCCCAGCGAGCCGTCCCGGGAGGCCGGGCCACCTGCGGAGGCCATGCTGCGCCCAGAGATGTCCAACGCAGGGGTGCGGAGCCTGAGACACATGCTCCGCCGGAGGAGCTGGACTTCCACTCCCGCTGCCCTCCCCGCAGACTCCCAGCCTGGCGGGAGACAGACAGACGAGAGCGGGGACAGACGGAGAGAGGAGCTTGGCCCCGGCTCCACACGCTGGAGGAGCTCCTGGGTCTTTTCCCAGCACTGGACGTCTCCTGATCCTCTGGCCAGAGACACAGAACACACTCAAGAAAGCCCCCGCTCAGTTGCTGAAGCGTGGACTCCTGATCTCAGCTCGGGTCCTGATCTCAGAGACATGAGTTCAAGCCCAGCACTGGGCTCCCAGCGGGGCCAGAGCCTACTTACAAAATAAGTAAAAGCAACTAGCATGAATCCGGATCCTCAAGAGAACTGATACCTGCCTGAGCTGTAATATTATTCTTGTCACAAACTGAGGGCACGGTCTACATTTGGATGTGGATTCAAAGTGCAGCTTATATCTAGGATCCCCCAGCCCGGATCCCTCAGTGCCTGACAACTGAGGCCTCCAAGTGGTTTTGCTCAGAGACCCCTTCTCCCTGAGGGCTGAGCGGAGATCCCACGTTTCCTCGGGGTGTTTCAAGCACCCGGAGAGAGCTCGTACTTGTTGAACTTGAAATGTCCTTATCTTTTTGGGTTTCTGCTGAAAAACCCATATAATCCCAATTCCATTCCCCCGGCTAAGAAGAACTGACACTTACTCCTTCTGTTTTAGGGTCATGTTCACAGTCGACCACCTCCCTGGCTTTGTTCCCTTTGTGTTCCCAGGAGCCTTGCGTCAAAGAAGCTGCTGTGACACTTTCGGTAAGAATGTCATTTCCGCAGCATCCTGACATGAGAGCCAGTTGAACGAGTGCGAATTCGGGGACCAATCAAGGCCTGGAACATTCCAGCCCACAGCCCGATTGTACCACTGTTCACCTATCAGCAGAACCAGCCACAGCCACATCCACACTAGAACCAAAGTCTGGGTCAGACAGTGCTCAGCAGGGGCCCTACCTCTGTGTTCTCCTTCGTACTTAAATATTTGGAGTCTTTCCTGCGGTTTCCATTCTCTTTCCCCAGTCTTCCGGTCTAGCTTTATATGGCTTGTACTTCAGTCTCTCTAGGTCATCCGGGCCTTTCTGACGGCAGCACAATGTGCATTTCGTGTTCCTCTCAAACGCGGCTCAGGAAAAAACCTGTAGATTCCATCCTGCCCCGGACTGAGACCGATCAGACAGACCCTGGACGATTACGTTTATTCACATGAAGGAAACCCCTTATTAAGCCAGTCCTACGGTTGGTTTGTTTCCCTCAAAGAGAAGTCTTTCTCTGATAGAGCCACACATTCTAAATTCTTTATGTGCTGCCAAACCGTGATCAAGAACAAGAATATTTTATGTTTGGTTCTTAGCCCTACAACCTGCTACATAACCTCTTGGTAGTTCTTTAAAACCTTCCACCGTTCGCTCAGATTCCACCGACTGTCCACAAGAAACCACCAGCTCCCTGACGTGGGAGCAAGGGAAATGGAGAATTATAGTTTATGACACAGAATAAATAGCTAGGATGACCTGACACGAGGCCAGCAAACGCTTCCCAGTGAATGTTCTTGTTGTTTTTAACAAATGAAAACACTGGCCCGGGTCATGCTGAAGGTGAGAAAAGACACACAAATAACGGGTCCGAGGAGCCTGGATCTGGCAAACGCCCTCCCTAGCGCCGGCCTAACGGGCCGAGACGATGCGTCGAACAGCTCGAGCGGCAGCTCGAGCGGCAGCCCGCGGGCTCGGCTGTCTTTGCTCACCCGCCACAAGCTGTTTTCCTCCAAGAACACAGAAGACGGGAGAAGACAGGACCCAACCCAGGCCCCTGGGCGCCCGAGAAGAGCGGTGCAGGTCGCAGAGCTTTACAAAGGCCTCGTTCGCAGCGCCTGTGAGAAGCCCTTTCTCGCAGATTCTGGACGCCGGCTGAGAGACGGGGAGGAGGTCGCGTGTGTGTGGTTGGAGGGGGTCGTCTTTCCTGTAAAACCAGTCACGGGGCAGGTCGGTGTTAACACATGCTGCCCAAGGACACCAGTGTCCAACTGGACATCGGGGGCGTCTCAGGCTTTGGGGTTCTGGCGTGGGCGGGACGCAGCGAGCTGCGGGATAACCACAGAGGGCGCGGGTGCGACTTTATCAAAGTCGTAGTATTTCTGATGCGAGGCATTTGTGGGTTTTGTGAATGATTATGTATTTTTACGTGTGTTGTGGATGATGGAGTAAATTGCCAGTATACAGTTACGGCCACGTTTCCTAATTGAAAAAAAAAAAAAAGCAAAATGGCCCTGTGAGCCGGTGTGCTTTCACGTGGAATCATGAGTCCCAGAACACTGGCACCACAGGAAGCCGAAGACGCTGTCGGCTTCCACGCTCTTATTTTACAGAGGAGCGTCATGAAGGCTCGAAGAAGGAAGCGAGAATTCCCGCAAATCACGACCCGGTGTGCCGGAGCCGGAGCTGGACGCCTGCCCTGCCAAGCCCGCTGCGGCCTCCAGGGCAAGTGACCGCGGTGACGCGCGTGAAGCATCAGAGGCACAGACGAAACCACGACCCTGGGGAGATGTTGTAGGAAATGCAGGCTTTTCCACATGAATTCTACAAAGAGGGTCTAAGAGAGAGGGTCCCTGTGTGTCACGCGGTGTCATTCCTACCAGAAGAGTCACAGAACTGTCAGCTCTCTCATCTGGAAGAGCAGATGATCCAAATGTTCTCGAAGTTTCTTTCTCCATGGCCTCCGCTCCTCTCCGCTTCATCAGTCACACAGGAGCAGGTCTTTACGAAGTAGCAAACGCCGCTTTCCGTCTTCTCTCTGCTTCCTTATTAGCGCTCACTTCCGTTCCCTTCAGGACACAGTTCAAAACCCCCGTTTTGTATGGTGCGTCCCAGTGCGACCTCCTCTGAGACGCTGCGGTAATTTCCATCCATACTATCACTCCATTCTCTTAATCCCTACATATATTTTAGTGTGTCATCAAACACTTAAAAAAATGATGGTTCAGTTCTCTCAGAGTCAATGTTATGTCACCTCTGTGCGCTCCACATTCCTGTGGAAACGACTGAGGGTCTCTTGATAAATGATGAGACAATAAAATCTTGAAACAGTCATGGTCATGTTGTGGCATAAATGCAGTCCCAGAAACTTAGAACTTTGGTGATTCACCTGAAGTTTTGAAGGCTGAATAATTTCTGAATTCCCAATTATTCTTTTTAACAGTTTCTAGCAAATCACTGGGTTAACGGTATCTTTTGTTTTTGGATAACTTTACCCGTGGAGGACAGAACCTTCACTCTCTCTTCTTCAGACAGGTTAGTAGAGATGGGAGGAGCTGTGTGGTTCTGATTCCTTTGCGAATGAAGAAATTCGTCCTTCCTTTTCATTCCATAGTAGAAAAGAGGCTCCAAGATAAAGGAACGGTTCCAACAAGGAGAAACACTGGTGAGAACGAGATGTTAAAAGGAACGGCCCTTGTGATGGATGCGGATGAGAACACATGGGAGCGTCGCTCCGAGTCCTCAGTGGGAGGCCCCCTACGTTCAAGTACAAGGTAAAGGGAACAATAGGTCTGTGCGTCCCCAGGGCTGCCATCACAGGGGACCCCACATCTGGCTGCCAAGCTGCCCTGAAGGCTGGGTGGGGAAGACCACGTGAGGAGGTCGGTCCTCTGACGGGGGACCGGGCAGCACGGGCGACCCCAGCTCCCGACGGCCTCGCACTCGCCAGGCGGGCTTCCCTTAGCTCCCAAAGACCCCGACCCTCTTCTGCTCTGCATCTGGTGGGAGAAGCCTTGGAAATTCCAAATAGGTCAGCCAAATGTAATTTAAAGGTACAGCAAAAACATATTTTAGGAATAAAATCTGAAGAAAAATGTGTTTCGTATGCCTGAGTCACATCAATTTGGAAAGAAATCTGATGCAAGAAGATAAAACGCCAGCTTCAGTAGCAGAGACCAACCGCCACATCAGAGCCTGCCGTCTTCCCTTTGGTTGAAAACATGGCAGGCGAGCGGCTCTCCAGAGCAGCCCGCTGATCATTTTATGGGCATTGAAGAATGTGTTCAAAGGAACTTACATTGCACAACAACTACTTACTTTAATGGGATTTGTGCGGTTCGGGCCCTGCAACCTTTGGAAAATTGAAGGGAAGTGTAATTGCAAAAGCCACTAAAAACTGCTTAGCTTTTCTTGCAAGGCCTATGAAAAGCAGCAAGATACAGCGGCGGCATTCATTTGAGTTTCTTTAGTTACACTAAGCTCCAATTGCAATTAGGACTGTGTCCTTTTAATATGTGCCCGATAAATGGCACAGGGGTCATTTCACTGGGATGGCTGTTGCAGTGTAGACCAAGCCTAGCGCATCACGATGACCAAAGCCAAGTTTAACGGAGCACCCATGCCTTGTCAACAGCACAGCTGAACTCCTCCACCACGGAGTCCCGACACAGAGGCCCGGCTGTGGGGCAGCGCTGGTCACATTGCAGCTGCCGGACCTTGAACTTCGCGTCATGGTCCTTGACATGCAAATTTCTTTCTTTACGGTCAACTTGGCAAATAACACTATTTATTTTTAGTTAAGTGTCAGTCCTAAGCCTTAGAAGATAGCATGAAAACACCTCAGATATAATTTTGGGGACATACATCCTTTGGAGAATAAAGTGCTCTTAAAAGTGTACAATATTATTTGTAATAGTTTTGCCCCCAAAGCTGAGTCAGTCGCTCTGTGTAAAGCTACCGTGGTTTCACGTGGAGACAACTCAGAGTTCAGCACTCTCAGCACAGCGGATGATCCTTCAGAAGACAGAAGCCTGCAGGGCCAGAGGTGTCCTCGTGGGACCTGTGCTGCTTTTGACTCTGTCT
Source organism: Mustela putorius furo (assembly GCF_011764305.1). NCBI lineage: Eukaryota > Metazoa > Chordata > Mammalia > Carnivora > Mustelidae > Mustela > Mustela putorius. The sequence continues at coordinate 847,864 of NW_025421480.1, read as the reverse complement.
CATGGGTTCACTCGCACCTCTCCAGGCCAGAGCCTTTCCCAGAGAGCCACAGCTCAGGATCACCTCATCTACTTTAACTCTCTTAGGACGTTTTTCTGAAAGGATTCCGGATTGGAACCCCGAGGAGAGCCGACGTAAAGCCTCCCCAAGCAGCCCTGTGCTGGAACCCTGGCTCTCTCCTGGGACTTGATGCATCCTTTCCATCCTGCTGGGACCTGCCGTGTGACTCTGAGTCTCCTTCTGACTGTAAACTCGAAGTACGACATGTATGTTTGCATTCAGTGCTCAGTAGACACGAACGGAGGATCAGATGTAAAATACTCATGTACCGGAATTACTACTACAGGACTTCAATTACCCAACAAATACGTTCTCTTGTATGAAAAATAAAATCAAATCCTGGCTTCAGATATGTAACCTACTCCCAATTTCTTTACGGATGAATTACCTATTTACCTACTTTCAAGTCATTTCTAGATGTCAAAAAACAAAACAAACAAAAAAACCGGAAAACGAGAGTCTTTCCATCAGCGCCAACTGAACAGCCATTGGCAGGGGGCACGGCGCGGAGGAGAAGGGAAGGTGAACCGGCTTGGGAACCGAGACAACCCGTGCTCTCCCACAGGTCCAGCTTCTGACTGACTGCGTGGCCTTGGATAAGCCACCTTCCTTCTCCGAGCCTCAGTTTACAAAACAGTAAAACGGAGGTAAGACGACCTGCTTTCTTGGGTCATCGGACAGCGCGATGCGCACGTGGCAGGCACGCGGTCTGGCACCGGAGAGGCACGGGCAAGGGCAGGCTTCACGGCCACCGCCACTAGCATGGTTTCTCCTCAGAGACAGACTGACTGCTCAAAGCCACCGCTGTTGTTTCTTTTTTTCCTTCTGTTCACTGTTTGTTGGTATTTAATCGGGAAGATTTCTATCACAGCGAAACTGCAGAGAAAGTGAGAAAACCACCCACATATGTGACGCCGCTTCGTTGGTTTGATTTTGGCTACTGGACCACGGAGTGAGATCTACGGAGCTTGACAAACGAACAAAAGCTTTAAGAGTCAAGATCTGAGATGTGGTGGTCGATCCAAAATTGCACCACAGAAGTCATGCACAGACGTTTGTCTGAAAAGCCCCATTTGGGACATTCTTTCTGCTAGTCAACTCCTGGCTTTCTAAGAAGACAATTTTCCTTTCTCAGTTCAGATTTTGGGGAAACGTTCAGAAAGCAGGCAGATTCTACACTCAAAGACAGGTAAGCCACGGGCACTTTTAACAAGTAATCTCACTAGAAATGAAGTAGAAAGGAGAAAAAAAAAAAAAAAAAGACAGGAAACAGGAAGAAGACCAAGGGCTAAGCCTGGCTCTGAAAATTCAGTGATTTCCCAGCCGGTGTGCCTTAGGTTGACTAATTTGGTTGCCACATGTCTAAAAACACGAATCTTGGGTCATATTACTCAATATTTATTCAGTGATTTTTTTTCCCCCTAAATATCTGAGCCCTTTGGTAAATGCTAACAGGATGAGAAGAAAACCAAGAAAGGCAAAGCTCTGGGAAAAGAGTTCTGACTGAGATTTTAAGAGTTTTCTAAACTTGCCATATTCCAGGTGTGTGGTCCCCACGAGAGCCCGGGTATTCGAGCAGGATTACCGAGCTCTAGATGAGTAAGCCCTGCCTTCTGCCCATGGCCCTTCTCCTCTGTAGCAAGACTGTTGTCACAACATCAATCTTGACATTAGCGGCAGAAATTGGTGTCTTCATGGGAGGTAACCACTCTGAGTCGTATTTTTTAATGATTCATTTTTGGGGGAAGAGGGGTAATACATTTTAAGGTTCTAAAGACAAATCTGGGGAAAAAGCAGATTTTAAAAAAAGCACAGCTGAAAGCGAGAGCAGCAGAGACACGCGCAGTTAGTGATGAAGCTCGGGCCTTGGAAGAACCGCGGTGACGCAGCAAGACTCTTCGCTGGAGAAAACACCATGGAGAGGCTGTCGTGGGCATTTGAAGAGTCCAAGAGGGGCCCGTAGAGAACTGCAGCCCCTCGCGGCAGTTTTTCCAGTCTTAGACGTCGGACCGCTGTGGAGCCCGGACTCTGCTAGCGTCTGTTTTCCAATGACGTTTAAGTGGAAGGAAATTAAATTCTGTCTCTCTCTTCTTTCCGGTTCATGTATTTATTTCAGCGAGAGACAGCGTGCCCCTGAGTGGGGGCCAGGGGAGAGGAAGAGAGAGAATCTCCCACAGACTCCCCGCTGAGCATGCAGCCCGACGCTGTGCTCGGTTCCGGGACCCGGAGGTCAAGGCCTGAGCCAAAGCTGAGAGTCGGACGCTTAACCGGCTGGGCTACCCAGAAACCCCTAAAATTCCCTTTTAGGAATAAGAAGAGCCAAATGTAAAGAGCGATTTAAGCTCAGTATTTTGTGGAGGAAGAGGCCGCACCGTAACATCTCTGCGTTTCAATCCTGTCTGTAAAACGGGTTGTAAAATACAAGATAGGAACAACACACGTTTTTAAAATTGTCACAATCAGACATACACACTTCTTCTATTTTGTTTTAAATTCTCTGTGGAACAATGTAGAAAGGGCTCGGCGGGGGTGGGGGTGGAGGACAATCAGGAGGCTCAGATTCTAACCCAGCAGGATCACTGGTCAAATCTGTGACGTTGGGCCTCAGCGTCCTTATGGCAAAATCACAAGTTTGGACCCAGTGACTAAGATCTCCTCCAGATCCAGCACCACGGGTTTGTAGGTTTGTTTTGTATTTTCCGTAACTAGTCCAACAGAAAACTTTCAATCATAGCTTATTTAAGGCAGTGGCTGAATCTTGTCCTTTTGTGGTTATTGTGTTTTTGGTTTGCTTTGTCTCGATTTGTCTTCGTTTGAGAACACCTTTGGCTGGGGACAGAGTGGATGAGGGCTACTGTCACCCATGCTTGGGAACAGCCCAGGTGATGGCCTGTTCCTCCATACCCAGAGCCCCCTACAGAGATCAGTCTCCAAACTGGAAGCAGCATGACTCCATTTTAAAAGAACCAAGTTCACCTATAAACACAGTGCAGAGAAAGAGGAAACCAGAAGGTTTCTAAGAGACTTGAAATTAGCAGACAGAAATGAGAATGACACTTTCTCTTCTTTCTCCTACCAGCCTTGACCTCCTGACCACGGGTGAACTGACAGTGTCTGTATCAACCAGCTTAGGCTAATCCCCAAACTGAGGTCGCTAACGGTGGTCACATCAATCCTGAACTTTCACACCTGGTTCATGCATTTGGACACATATTTATTGAGCGTGGGAAGCATGCTGGGCAGAGAGGCACTCGACGAGATACAGAGAAATGATCGGACGTGTAGTCTGCCTTCAAGAACTTTATAGCTGGTGTGGGGAAAGAAGTCGCAAGTACTTGAAAAGTGAAGTGATGGTAACAAAAAGATACCCCCGTAGGGGTGGCGGCCGGCAGAGCCAGTAATAGGCCAGGGAGGAGGGCAGAGACAGCGGCACGGGAGGTAGGTCAGAAGACGGTCTGCCGAGGCTTCCTCTGTCTCGCTGAAGTCCCTCTCTCAGCCACGCTGTGACATGTCCTCCAATCACCCCACTCTAGCTGTGCTGCGGACGTGGTGACCTTTTGTCTTTCCTTTCTGTTCTCCTTTGGCCTTGATTCCACCTGACAACACATCCTAGGCCTTACTTGTAGCCATTGAGTCTTTATCTCGATGGTTCCTTGTCCTCCTCCAAGCCTCAGTCACCTGTCAGCAATCCCAGGGACCTTCTCTGATTGCCAGCCAGAAGCAGCCTTCCCCTCATGGTCCTCCATCCAGCATCTGAAACACCTGCCTTCTAGCAACACTTCGGACCAAATGCGATTACGGCTGCTGACCGTCGCACTAGACTACGAGCTCCGTGATGAACCTTTTCTGACTTATTAACTGCCTATCCCAGCATCCTGGCACACCGAGGCCCTTCTTTGGAATGACAGAATGGATATGTCAGTGGTGCCGGGTGAGATGCCTATCTGGGGGGCACCTGGGGGGCTCAGTCGGTTAAGCGTCTGCCTTCAGCTCCAATCATGATCTTGGGCTCCCTGCTTGTTGGGGAGTTGGCTTTTCCCTCTCCCTCGCCCCTCCCCTGCTCATGCTCTCTCTCTCAAATAAATAAATAAAATCTAAAAAAGAACAGAGAAAATGCCTATTTGACACACCCTGATCAACTCACATGCAGCCACCAAATCTGACAGCCCCTTCTGGGGTGAGTTTCTGGAAAGCCTTGGCACACAAATTTTCCTGAAATGAAGGTTTACTGCATTGTTTATAAGACGCATAAATCCCAGGAGCATGTGTTACCCAGGCTTTTCATGTACTTTCTCTGTGCAAGACTTTACATCAGTAATTATCTCCCCAAATTAGAAGGCGAGCCTCGGAGGCAGGTGAGCAAAGCCTAGAGAATGGCGGCCTGTACTTCATAGCAGCACCCAACAAACATTTGGCTTTGATAATGATGACACCTATGGAACGCCTGACCATTTTAGACATGTCCTGGCACACTCATTTCTATGTGCCAAAAATTATGTTTAGCTTCAGGTTGTATTTTCTTGTAATTAGTTCTTTCTAGTCACTCTGTTTTCTGTTCCCTTTCACTGGCAAAGGAGCTTGGGCAAAAGCCAGCGACTTCATTCTCCAGCCTACAGCGACATGACTGCCAGCCAAGCACACCTAAACCTTAATTATATAGTGATTTTCCCCTCCAAGGATGTGTGACTCTTTTAACTAGGAAGGAAGCTGCTGCACTAAGGTCACATGAGGGGGAAAAAAAAAGGGTTTTGGGCAAAACGCTCAAAAATCCATGTGGAATAATCTTATTCTACTTAATCATGTCCCTGTTGTTGAACAGCCCTGAAGAACTCCTTGTCATTAGGTGATTCTGTCTGCCTGGGGTGGAAACCTATGAGTAATCTGTGTGTCACTATGACTCATGTCATGGCCACCATTTCCAGCCCCCCCTTCCTGAGTGTTGGCAGGAAGAAGTCATACCTCAACTCATAACAGGCAGAAGCCAGCATAGAGGAAAGACCTCATGACAAATCTTATTGATTAAAAGAAAAGAGAACCAGAGGCGCCTGGGTGGTTCAGTCGGTTGAGCCTCTGACTCTTGATCTCAGCTCAGGTCTGCTCTCAGGGTTGTGAGTTCAAGCCCCACACTGGGCTCCACACTAGGTTTGGAGTCTACTAAAAGAAAGAAGAAAGAAAGGAAGAAAAAGCCGGGAGGGAGGGAGGAAGAGATACCCAGAAAAGCAGGATGACCAAGGGTAAGAACAATCCACCTAAATGATTCTCTTCCTTGGCATCTGCTTCCAATGTGCCTTCTGGGTCAACGCAGGCATCCTGCCCTCCACCTCCTTGAGTGATTTATTTATTTATCTCAGGTTTCTCCTAGCTTTAGACTTTTTCAAATTTGTAAATCACTTTCATTAAAGGACTTTGAGAGCAGTGTGTGGAAGCAAGAGGAAGGACAAAAGGGGCGGCCCGGTCTGTCATTCCATGGCAGAGCCATTTCCCAAGCACTGATAGAACTTTTGTTGGCAGCTTTCTTCCTCTTCTCTTCTCCTCTGTGTCTCTAATTCAAATCACACAGCGTTTAATGACCTGATTACCTTACTCTGAAGCCAGTACCTTTAAAATAAAGTATCTTAGGGATAAACTGGAAGATTCTATGAATTCAGGGGACCCTATAAGACATACCCTAATTAGGAGGGCCTGTGGGGGAAGAGATTTTGGAAAATCAGATTTTACAAACAAAATGTTTGCCATAAATTGGTTAAAGGAAAGTATATATATGATAGTGGATTTAGGCAAAAGTGGGGACATCCTAAACGACGTATTTACGATTTTTTATCTAGCCCAAGCGGGAGTTACTTATGTGGAAATATGCTCCATTTTTGCTCTCCAGACATGTCTGCAGACCTTTGCTGGGCTCCTTCAATTTGTTCATTTGGTTACTCCTACACTAAGGTTTTCTAGGGACAGTGATCATACCTCCTTTGACAGCAGCGGGAAACATCTTCCTTTATTACAGATCTGTTAGTCTCAGGCTGATTTATTATGATTTTGATTTTCCTTCCTTGACATTTTAGTTTTAGGACTGGTCCCAGCTCTTCCCAAGATGAACGGGCTCTGGCTTTGCTGGCCACCATAGGTGCGTGGGGATCAGGTAACACTACATGGTAACCTGACTGGAGGGAGCCCATTCTTCTAATATCAAAGACTTTCTTTCATTTGTCAGAGCCCCACAGCAGACTTGTATAATAGTGATTTTATACCCTTTATCACATTTTCTACAATTCAATAGTTTTAAAATTTTTTTCAAGAATTTTATCATTAAGACAACTTTATATAATGGGGGTGGGGGAGGCACTCCAGTGGATTAGAAGTCAAACAATGTGAGTTTCATCCTGTCTGTCCCTAAAAAGTCACACGATCCCCCCCCCCAAGTCCTGCCATCTCAAGAAGGTAGCTTTGCGGGGGGCGCCTGGGGGGTGCATTCGGTGAAGGAGGCGACTCTTGGTCTCAGCTCAGGTCATGATCTCGGGATCTCGAGATCAAGCTGTGAGGCAGGCTCTGCGCTCCACACTGAGTCTGCTTGAGATTCTCCCTCCTCTCCCTCTGCCCCCCCCACTCATGCTCGCTTGCTCTCTCTCTCTCTCAAATAAATAAATAGATCTTTAAAAAAAAAGGTAACTTGGCCAAATGTGTTTCCATTTCTATTGCTGTCAAACGGGGCACTGAATTAGACTGTTTCAAATATCTCTTCTGGATTTTAATTTACAAATTCTTCTTCAAATACTTGACCAATGGATATATCTGTACATTTGCAGAGTAAAGAACAATATACTTATTTATTACTTACCTCCATTTTTATCATCTATTAGTTTAACACAGATTCACTACAGTTTATATAATTCAATGACTACAGACTTCTGTAGTCAAATGTGTAATGTTCTTGATGTTTTAAATAACATTACAGGGCATTTTTGTGGATAACAGTCATTTCAACACTGTATGGATGCTTATTTTCTTTTAAATAGTTTTTAAAGAAAATAATCAGATTTGACAGTTATGCAAGCAATCGAGAAGGCAGCAAAGATGAAAAACACTTTTGCAAAGTTCTGGAATTTTAAAATAATTTTATGCTGAAAGATGGAGGACATAGTTCTCATAAAATGTCAGTGTGCATGTGTGTGTACATGGTATATGTGGGTGTCCGTACCGGTGGACGTGTGACTCAGCTCAGAAAATCCTGGGTTGAGCTATAACAGTGCCATGAACATGAGAACGAGAAGCAGATCCAATGGCCCACAGGGAAAAGGACAAACCTGTGGCATTGTGAAAGGTCTGGCTGGTTTGGGCTTTCTGGAGAGCCCACTGAAACTGCTGAGACCTATCGTCATTGCCTAGTCTCACGCCAGCGATGTCTGGTAACTCGCTCTGACGTATCAGTTTCTAGGTTAGAAGCTCCCAGACAATGGCTCATGGGAGGTCAGTGCCAGCTGGAGTCAGCTGCAAGCAAAAAAACCCCCCAAAACTCCACAGTATCTTAAATAGATATTTCAGATGTTTAAGATTTAAACAAATGCAAGTTGGTGCAGCCACTTTGAAAAACAGTGTGGAGATTCCTCAGAAAGTTGAAATAGAGCTTCCCTGTGACCCTGAAATTGCACTACTGAGTATTTACCCCAAAAATACAGACATAGTAAACAGAACGGCCTCCTGTACCCCAGTGTTCATAGCAGCAATGGCCACAGTCACCAAACTGTGGAAAGAACCAAGATGCCCTTCAACAGAAGAATGGATAAAGAAGATGTGGTCCATATACACTATGGAGTATGATGCCTCCATCAGAAAGGACGAATACCCAACTTTTGTAGCAACATGGACAGGACTGGAGGAGATTATGCTGAGTGAAATAAGTCAAGCAGAGAGAGTCAACTATCATATGGTTTCACTTATGTGTGGAGCATAACAAATAGCATAGAGGACATGGGGAGATGGAGGGGAGAAGGGAGTTGGGGGAAATCAGAGGGGGAGATGAACCATGAGAGACTGGACTCTGAGAAACAAAGTGAGGGTTTTGGAGGGGAGGGGTCAAGGGGAGGATGAGCCTGGCGGTGGGTATCAAGGAGGGCATGGATTGCATGGAGCACTGGGTATGGGGCATAAACAATGAATTTTGGAACCACACACACAAAAATAAAATAAAAGTTTTTTAAAAAGCCATGAAATACATTAAAAAAATTTTTTAAATAAAAAAAACAAGGTAGAGTGTACTGCTCCAAGTGAAGTCAACTGCCACAATGTGCCGGTTGGTACAAGTACTTTATCAAAGGAGTCACACACTGCTGCATAATGCAGACATGGAGGAGGAAATGTGCCTCCCCGCCCCCCCCCCGCAAAAAAAAAAAAAAAAGAGTGAGAGGGCATTAAAGGTAAATTCCTAAGGGTACTCTTCCATTATACTCTGAGCGCTTACAAAGTGACAGCAGCTCACTCGGACCCAAGTAACCTGTGAGCCTTTAGAACCATTTGCTGTATCTCTTTCAAAGTCCAGACCAAGCTACTAGGTAAGTTTTATTGGTCCCTCTAGAAAGCATGACAGGGCTGGAAAATAATGTTACAAAGGATCCAGGAACAACAGAATCTAGGCCTGTTCATTAGATCCAAGTCGATGCCTCTTCCAAGAGAACATCCAGAAAAACAATATATTATCCAGACCAAGTGAGAAAGTCCAACATTTAGGGTTAAGAAAAGTTTGGTATATAGTCTACTGGACACAGGATGAAGATCTGTTGATGCAAATCTGTTTAATTTTATTTGTTTCAACAAAGACTGTCACAAAAGTGAGTTTTGCCAAGATCATCCCTTGTGGGAGCTTAAAACAAAAGACAGGAAGGTGTATGTCACTGGCTTTCTGAAGTGTATCCTGCCTTTCAGGGTTCCTTGAAGAGCACAGTACAGCCAAGAAGGCATGTTTGCATACATACGGTGCTGTACAATGACCACAGTGACCAATGACCAATGAATCAATTACATCTTGTGCACTCTACATAACCTTTGGAGACAACGGGTATTTGGAGTGTGTTCCTGTGGTCTCAAGCCAGGAGTTAACCACACCCTAGAGATTGTTGAACCTCAGGAAAATAACTAGAAATCTATGTTCCCCACTCTATTTTCAGTGTAGTTAGAGAGAATAGAATTCCATTAGAGAGAGACAGTGTAATTCTGTTCATAACTTTTGAGCTGAAAGTTTGCATTTCTACGGAGCCTTTCTTCCAAAGATCATAAAACACCTCACAGACGCTATGTTACCTATATTTCAAATCTCTTTTTGGTATAATAAAAGAGCACAATATAGTTGTAACAAAAAACATTAATAATTTAATAGTGGCTAGCAAAACTAAGTAAAGTAACCTTTAATTTCATATATAGGGGAAACCAACTTCTAGTAACACTCAGAAAAAGAATGATCAGTAGGCATGTACATTATCTTTAACCTTTAATTAAAATTTTAATTTTGGGTGCCTCGGTGGCACAGGCACTTGGGTGTCTGACTCTTGGTTTTGGCCCAGTTCGTGATCTCTGGGTTGTGGGAACCAACCCCATGTTGGGCTCCACATTCAGCACGGCATCTGCTTGAGGCTCTCTCTCCCTCTGTCCCTCACACTCATGTTCTCTCTCTCTCTCACCCTCTCTCTTTCAAATAAATAATTAAATCTTTAAAAATTTTTAAAAATTTTATCTTACTTTTCTCAGCTTCTCCAGACCAAATTAGTCCTTTTTTTTTTTTTTACCCCTAATTGCACAAAGTGCTTGATTTATACAATTAGCACATTGTCATGCACTGTCTTCTTGTCTTTGTTTTCTACGTGTTTGTCTCAGGAGCTACTAAACGGAGACACTGGTGTGTACTGGAAATGGCAGCAAGAAGGCAGAGCTCCGAGAGCCAGTCCTGTCTCTGTCACACATCATCTCTCAGCAAACTCCCTCATCCTTCCTAAGCGCCAGGGTGTTTTGTTTTGTTTTGTTTTGTTTTACTTAACAGTGAAAGAAAATCAAAGTCCAAAATGTCAGAAAGGATGGGTAAGTGAGGTTCAAATAAGATGACTTTTCTAAAAATACTAGGCATATAAGTAAGGCATCATCATTGTAAACTTTGAAGGCAGCGACAACATTTTGTAACCCTTTACATACTTTCTAGGATCTAATGTTGGATAAATATGGCTTCCCAAGTAGGTGCTTAATAAACATTCCTTGATTAACAATCACTGAGTACTTGCTGTTTGCCAGGTTAAGTGCATTATGTGGAATAGTCCATTTTGCATCCCCGGGAGGTTATGTAATTATTAGCCCCATGCTGCAGATGAAGAGGCTGAGGCAGAGAGACGATGGGCAGCCTGACCAACGGCACAGAGCTGGGCTCCCTGACTCCTGCCAGTCTGGCCACAGAGCCCAACTCGGAAACGCTTGGCTCCGCTTGCCTCTCATACAAACAGAGGTCCTGAAAGGATGCAGAGGTTAAGAAATCTGCTTCCTAAACTACTAAAAAGTGGAAGAACTTCTAAGAAGTGGGTAGGAATTTGAGATAATGTGTTGGGTACAGTTTTAACCTGGAAATTAAAATGGGTAAAGACACCAACTTCTTGCTATGGCTGGGTTGCAATCACATGGCTTTTATCAGAGGTGTTTCCTGCAGAGAAACACTTCTAAGCATTTGATTTGGCAACAAATTGGGAACTGCAGTTTCAGCCTGCAAGTTCTCTACTCTTCCCCCATCCTCTAGTTACAGACCCTCCCCGAATCGTGGGAGCACGAGTCCGATTACGCACAAGGCCAGCGGGAACAAGAGGACTGCACAACTCTAGAGCCCATCCGTTTCGCGCGCATCATACATCACTGAGCTGCCACAGCCTCAGCCTCTGGAATCCCCGAGTTGTCTGAAACATTCTACGCTTGTCATTTATGGAAGAACCATATTATACTGTCTCTGCCTTAAGTGCTATCGAAATAAAATTTCAAATTGGAGTGTTTACCCTTCCGAGGGTGTTCCTGTGATAGGACGCTGGAAACAGGAAAAAACGGTTCAGAATTTGGAATCTTCTGATGTCCACCTGGGCAAGCACGTCAATCTAAGGACATGGTTAAGCAATTAGGGAATTAAGTTGGGTAAGGCTCTCTTCAGTCCGACTGCGATCAGCATGACGTCGGTTAGCAGAAGTGCGGGCCTGCTCCTCCCTCACGCACACCTCACAGCCTGCCGACTCCATGGGGGCGGCTGACCAATGTGTAGTTCTTGAGTGAAGCAGGCAGAGCGTTTGGTCTGAGTGGACACAGAACGATCAGTGGCCACAAATGTGAGCTTTTAAACCCCGGACTGAAATGAAGTTGCAGTGATGAATCCGTTTCCACTGCCCCCTGCTGTGTGCTTGCTGCTCAAGGCGCGTGTCTGCTGCCTGCTGCGGGCTGGTGCGGGCGCGAGGCCCGTGGCCTCCACCCCGCCGGGACCTCACAGGTTAGTAAGAGAAACAGATACATCCACAGTCAGTCTTTAACGAACTGAGTAAAATAATGGCAGCAAAGATCGTCACGCTGTGGCACAAAGGAGGGAACCCACCGGATCTTCCTACGTGAGAAGAGAGTCACGGCGAAAGAGGAAGCGATTGCACGGAGTTTTGAAGGAAAAATCCGCAATTTGACAGGGGTGGGGGCGGGGCGGGAGCGGCGGGAAGGGCCCGGAACGGGCCGAGCGGCCGGAGCGGAATTGCTCCTTCTCAGGGTGGGCGTTCTCCTCAGTCGCTCGTCAGCGCCGCGCCGCGCGGGAGCCAGTCGTCGTGCTGACGCTGGAGGTGCGCGGGGGCAGACGCCGCGGGACCGCGGGGCTGACCAGCGACCCGGCCTGGCCCTCCTGGGTGGCCGCCGCCGAGCGCTGGGGCTCTGAGGAGGCGAGGACGACGACGCTGCGGGGAAGCCGCGCGCCAGGGGCCTCTCGCCGCCGACCTCGGGCGCCACTTCTCGGCGCGAGGGAAGCCGTGACGGACCCAGCGGGGACTGGGCGACGGGAACCCGGGGCAGCGTCCGCGAGCCGCGTGGAGCTCGGTTCGGGCCGCGCACGAGGCCGGCCTCGGAGCCCGCGGAGCCGGAAGGTCCGCCCGAAGGACGGGATCCTCCAGCGCGGCCGGTCCCCGTCGCCGCGCGTCTCCGCCTGCGTCGTCCTGTCGTCCTTCTCTCCGCCTGCGGAGCGTCCACGCGCCTCATCACTGACGAAGCGCAGATTCCGGGCACGCGGCCTCCCTTTCCAGGGCCGGGAGCGTCCCCCGTCCCGCCGAGAGTCCGCGCAGCCGCGGGCGGGAAACTCGCGGACGCCGACCCCCGACCACCTCCGACCCTGCGCGGAGACCGGCTGCGCGTCCCGGGGTCCCGGAAGCCTCCCTTGCTGCCACCTGGTTCATAGAAAAGGACTCTTCCCGAAAACACAGAAGCAGGACAAAAATGGGCCTGAGGATGCTTCCAGACGGCTCACTGCGCCGGGGCATCTAAAGTGCAGCCGCGTCGGTGCGAAAGCTGCGCGCGCGTCGGCCGCTTCCCGGCGGGCGGCGGGCGGTGTTCCTCACTGTGTCTGGGGTCACTGTGCGTCGTTTCTAAAGGCAGAAAACCCCGGCGCGAGTCTCAGCCAGGCCGCGTCCGTTGGAGCCCCCGGGAGCCCCTGTTCCCCCTTTGCCACCTCCAGCCCCTTCGTCCGTGGGGTCGCGCGGTCGGTCGTGGACGGACCCCGGTCTCCTCGTCCCGGAGCCGCCGCGAACCCCGCGGGGATGTGCGCGGGGCCGGGCTGCGGCGCGGGGCCCAGAGACACGGGGCCGCGCGGGAAAACTCAGGCGCCTTCTCACTTCAAGAGCGAGCGCGCGCCCCTCCGGAAGAGTTCTGTGCGGGAGTAAAAATGAACAGTGAGGGGCGCCCGGGCGGCTCAGTGGGGTAAGCCGCTGCCTTCGGCTCAGGTCATGATCTCAGGGTCCTGGGATCGAGCCCCGCATCGGGCGCTCTGCTCAGCGGGGAGCCTGCTTCCTCCTCTCTCTCTGCCTGCCTCTCTGCCTACTTGTGATCTCTCTCTGTCAAATAAATAAATAAATAACAAATCTTTAAAAAAAAAATGAACAGTGAGAAACACCTACAAAACCTTATTAATGTTTGCGGGGAAAACGGAAAAGCTTTTCCACAAGAGAAGTCCCTTCTGGGCAGAAATCGGCCGCCGGCCGCCGCGCCGGGCCGCGCAGACGGCGCTCTGAGGGGCAGAGCGCGCCACAGACGCCCGCCGTGCTTCGCCGGCAGAGCGGAGTCCGTCCCCGCCCCGAGCCTGTGCCGCTGGCGTTGGAGAACCAAGAAATCCCGACTTTAAAGGCCCATTGATCACGAGCGGCCGAAGCGCAGACTCCGGCGTCCACGACTCTGACGGAAGATTCCAGACCGCCCGCGGCGCGGCGCGCCCCGGGGAGCAGCCGGCTGGGCCCGCCGGCCTCGGGGGCGCTAGAACGTTAGGAGCAGCCGCTTCTCCGGGACCCCGCCCCCAGCGTCCCTCGGCCATCCTGTGCCCTGTGCGGGCGAACTCTCGCCTTCCAGCACCTTCTGCCCTGCGCCCGGGCCAGCAGGCGGCGGGCGGCCCCGCGAGCTCCCGAGAAAGCTGCGGTGGCTGCGGGGCCGGCGCTGGAGGAGCCTGAGGAGCACGGAAAGGTCGAGACGCGGCGGTGAGAGCTCGAGCAGTACGAGGGTTCCTCCCTCGGCGGCTCCATGTAGCGGCTCCGTGGTCAGCAGCGCTGGCTTCCAACGAGCGGGGGCCTCCACTGGGGCGCGGAGACCCCGCCCCGCACCGAGTGGGGCCTGTGTGGTCCGGCGGGAAGGCTTCCCGTCCCCCGAGGCGTCGGCCCGTCTTTAAAGGACTGCGCCCCGAGGAACAGAAAACAAATAGATGCCTTGTTCTCCAGGCTTCAAAATTAAAGAGAGATATATATATCCTCAAGTGCTTATATAAGTGGCAAGAGAGCTTTCTCTCTCTCCCTTCCGGGATTTCATCTATTTGTTTACAGAGAGAGAGTGGGAGTGGGGGAAGGGCAGACGGAGGAGGAGAGAGACTCTCGGAGTCCCCGCGCCCCGAGATCAAGACTTGAGCCGGAATCCAGAGTCAGCCGCTTACCCAACTGAGCCACCCGAACACTTTGGCTTTAACTTCCCAGTACGAGGGTAATACCAGCCGCTGCCACCGTGTCACGAGTTTCCCTGCTGCCGCTTAAATGAGTTGAGATAGTCCCAGGGTCTCTAGCAGAGGCTGACTGGCTCTCCTGTCTCATGGGCTACACGCGTCTCCATATGCAAACCTCAGTATTTCATGAGAATGAAAGAACATATGTAAACCACTTAGATAGTTGGGTACAGAGTATCCGATAAATGACGTCAGCCCTGTTCTAGAGATTTATCTAGAGATCAGAGTTTGTTTATAAAGACTTTCATTGATCTGAAACAATGCCTGTGATATGCATGTGTGTGTACATGTGTCCATATGCATGAATATAAGTCATGCGTATGTTATATTGTTAACTATATAAAATAATATTCGGAAAAAAAAACCCCAAAAACTGAAAGGAAATAAATCAAAATGTTAAGAGTGTTCACTTCCAAGCAATGCAATAATGGATATTTTCCCTGTACTGTCCTTCCTATAGCCTACTCTTATTGTCTGCGATGAGCTTGCCTTACATTTACTATGAGAGACAAATAAATAGGAAAAAATGAATACAAAAATAGAAAAGTTACAGGCAAGGAAAAAATCAAACTTAAATATTATACTTCAAAACTAAATATTATACATATAATTGTACAAACTTGTTTATACCCAATATGATAACCCTTCATGGGAGACAACTGTTCCCATTTTACAATAAAGTAACTGAGGGTCTAAGAGATTCAGTGGTTTGCCCTGTGTGTGTGTGTGTGTGTGTGCGCGCACGGGCACGTGAGCACTCACACTCACGCACACCAGCATGTTCACGTTCCGTATCTTTTCCAGTTAATGTCTGTGTAAGAAGTGGCCGTATTCATATACGAAGCTCCTGATGTGTCCAGATTAGACCATGTTCTCCCACATGTGGTCTCCTGCGTGCACAAAACCGATCACAGGCCTATCACTAGTGGGCGACCCCCTTTAAAAATCATGGGGGTTTAGATGGCTTTATTTAGCTCTATTAGGTTCAAATAATGTGCCAGGCAGATTCTCAGTCCAAAAATAATCTCCTTTTATTGGTGCTCTAAGTTAACTCCTGGAGGAGTGGGCTGAGCTAAATTAAAGCTTTCATAAAGGGGAGGCGCAGGCATTTTTACTGAGTGGTAAACCTTTTCTCTCCGTGAGAACTTTACTGTTTCCTTCCTCTGGGAGAGGCTGTGCTTCAATGCAAAGAAAGTAGCTCAAAGCAGATCTTGGAGAATTCATTTTATTTGACAAAGACTCTTAGTTTAAGCCCCCTGGTGTGGGATGTTTAAAATTTTATAGGTTTTCCTAGCTTTTAAAGTAATTTGCATGTAAATAAAGATAGTAATCTCTAGCAAAAATGGCAAAATGCGTTCTTTGCCCTTTTTAAACTGGAAAATTGGATTCCTAAGAGTCATTGGGGGAAGTATTTCTACTTACAAAGAATTTCAAATGGCTCGACAGACATTAACCACATCCCTTCTGGACTGCCAGGGGCTGCTCGTGTTATCTCTTCATAAGGAAGACCGCGTTTCACTGCTCTCTGAGAACAGCACACTGGGGACGGGCAACCAAAGGCTTAAAATATGATATTGAGATTCGAGGTCGCCTCTTTTTCTCTCGTGCGGATGTGTCACTGCTGGTCATGGATAATGGTGCCTTTACCACGCGCCCGCACTGTGGGACTAACGCCCACTGAGTTCCCAGATAGCCACAGAGCAGCATGCCCGGCTTGTCTGACTGCCGTATGGCCCTGGGACTTCTCATGTGTCACTCTCTCCTCTGCTCCTGCCTACCTTGTAGCATGAATGAGTGACTGGTCCAGGTGTGAGGTGTTGATCTCTGTCTTTCATACCGGGTTTTGGACGTGCGCTCCCCTGCCGATGGGGCACACTGAAGGGCCAAACCTTTCAGGCCGAAGTCTAGAGGACAGCACGTTTAGGTTTATTTCCCCCATACTGCACATCTAGAAGGTCCCAGAAAAATCAACCTGTCGGTCTAAGCCTGTGCTGGGTTCAACTGAAGTTTCAGCGACGATCCCAGAGACAGAGCCGGAAAGGGCGTATCCAGAAAACGGAGTGAAAAGAGAAGATGGGGTCAGGATAGTCGGCGGGGACGGGAAGACGCAGATTCACACCTCCGATGGGTTTCTCATTCTGTTTGTTTGTTTGTTTTATGGATTTCTTGCTGACCGGAGAAGTGAGTTTGAGGTGATGTGCACGAACAGAAGCTATCACTGGTTGCGAGCTGATACGCCCGAGTGAAAAGAACTCGGGCACAACTGGCAGCTTCTGGTCCTGACCCAGAAGAAAACGCTCCCCTCTACCCAGCTGTGGCTGAGACTCACTCGTGTGCACATTCCCAGCAGGAAAGAGTGACCTTTCCAGCCACAGATGCTGGCTCCCTCCCCCAACCATGTCTGGACAGACAGAGGACACTAGCATCAGATACATTCCAGAAAAGTGTTGCTGAAAGAAGGGGGAGAGGCCGGGGCCGAGTGCCTGGATGCACAGGTGCGCGACACTGACCCAGCACGTCACCCCGAGGGCCGACAACCATGATGCAGCCCAGGGAAGCCACCGTGGAAGGCAGCAGGCGCTGAGCGGGAGCAAAGCTCGCCTCCCGGCCCCAGTTCTGCAAGGAGCGAGCTGATCCCGTGCCGACTGCCCCGGTTTCCTTGGTCTGCAAAGACAAGGTTTGCAAGGAAACCCTCTTGGGCCCCTTCTCAGCTCTGCCAATCCATCAGACGCAGTAAATGAACGTAGCCATTCCCCTGGCAGCTGTCTTGTAGGATCCAGGTCTCCAGAGACATCTGAGGGGCTGAGCGACACCCTTCCCTGCCGGGCCCCGAGGGGCCAGCCCAGGCCGCGGCCACTCAGGGCTCAGCCTCCCCGCAGCGCCACGGATGCTCAGGCTCTGCCAGGTTTCTAGTCTATTGCATGAAGAGCCTGAAGGACAAAGTAGAAGAGCTGATGCCTTTAGCTACCTTCGAACTCCTACACCCGTTGTTACTCCAACAACAATGACGAAACCCTCGGATGTTCCCCTACTTTAATTTTTATCTATAGAAACCCTCGGAGCACAGCTGCTGTTCATTAGAGCCCCGGCCGGGGCCTTTGGTTACTACAGGATAAGGAAAAAAGAAAATCAGTCGAGGGGTGCCTGGGTGGCTCAGTGGGTTAAGCCGCTGCCTTCGGCTCAGGTCATGATCTCAGGGTCTGGGATCGAGTCCCGCATCGGGCTCTCTGCTCAGCAGGGAGCCTGCTTCCTCCTCTCTCTCTGCCTGCCTCTCTGCCTATAATCTCTGTCAAATAAATAAATAAAATCTTTTTTAAAAAAAAGAAAATCAGTTGAGTTTTATGTATAATCTGCTTTCATTATGAAATAGTAGAAGATCCTGAATCAATAAAAAGATGTGCTTGGTTCTAGAAGTATAAATATGCTTTCTTAAAACCCTGGTAAACACTTTGGGCACGTTTCCCAGATTTTAAGTGCGGTTCCAATTCCCTTATTTTCCCCATCAGTGCGCTCACACTTCTTAGCCCATGTGACCAGCTTTTGAGAGAGAAAATGCAGTTACATAAAAAATATGCCTCTTACGGTACACATGTGTTATACGCACACACAAGCATATGCACACACAAGATTTTCATATAAACTTCATAAAACTAATTCGCACCCTGCGAAGCGAACAGCTGTTCCTGAGATGTGGTTCTTTCTCTGTGAAATCTTCGAGCAGCCTGGATTCTGTCCGCCCAGAATACCGGATCCTGGATCCCAGAGTAGATTTGATTCAACAACTTATAAACGCTTTCAGTTTTGAATTCAAAGATTCTCTTAAGTCACTATATTTCCCTAAATTCATTTTATAAAAACGGATCCAGCCTTTCTCCTGCATGTCATGCACTGACCTGAAGTATAACAAACCCAAGCGAGAAATGGAAACTTCGTGGTACTGAAATTTGGATGTTGGACCCATAAATTCCCATTAATGGAATAAACTCCTTTGTGGTAGTAGTGCCCTTCCTCCCAGAAAGCCGCAGAGTGCTCTAGAAAACTAACACTGGGGGGCGCCTGGGTGGCTCAGTCAGTTAAGCGAGTCTGCTCCTCCCTCTGCCTGCCCCACCCCTGCTTGTGCTCTCTCTCGTGCTCGCTCGCTCTCTCTGACAAATAAATCAATAAATTCTTAAAACAAACAAACAAACTATATTTGCCTCATGGAATCTCTGTGTGGTAAATGATACCATTCCCATGTCTCACAAGCAGGAAACACAAAAACTAGGAATACATATTTGTAAATAAGACGGAATTATTGCTCCCAGCCATTTGACTTTGCAAGCAAAAGTGCCCTTGAGTTTCATACGATGCAGAAGCAATCCTTGGCCATTGTATCTCACCTTCAGTAAGATCAGATTTCTAGGAAAATATATTTTCCTTGATCCACTGTCTAATCTTGAAATTTAGTCCAATTCAAGATCTGAGTTTCTCAGCTTTTTAATTCAGTTTCCAAGAAATTACAAGTAACAAATGGACCTGTAAGTCCTACTAGCCATTCTCCACCAAACTCTCCATCTTATCGAACTTCTTATTCCTAAAAGTTTTCCCTTTAAGAGTCTGGCTGAGCCCGTTTTACCCAGCAACACAAATTTTCAAATTATTTACAATTTTAATTGTTGAGTTTAGTGGGTGTGGGGGATGGGGGCGTAGGGGATTGTAGCCCAGCAAGAAAGTCAACTGTTATTCTTCCCTGGGCCCTTCCGAAGTAAGGCAGAACCGCCATATCAAATATCCTGTTTCCTGAAAGCCTGCCTCTGAGGTTGGTATGTGCAGGAAATTACATCATTCCAGAATTGGGTCACACTGACCCTAAGTGCACCCATATTCCAGCGCTTGCCCTCTGACCCCACCTCCTTAATCACATTTGCATGCTGTCTCCACTCTTTATAGTAATATTTAGAGCCTTTCTACAGCATACTCTATTTTGCAAGTCATTTATCAATGCTAATTCATCTCTTCTCACCTTCATTCCTCTGAGGCAGGGCCCTGTGATTAGTAATAATAACAAAACCATGGTATTTGGCTTTTCTGTAGCTTCTGTCTCCTGAGAACTCTACATGTATTAACAACACACACATCGGTCTCCTGGAATGGCTCAGGTCACAGGAGGAACAGGGAAGAATGCTGTGACTAGCCAGAATGGAATAAATTGAAGGCTGGGTTGGAACCAAATCAAGATGCCGGTGTTAATGTGCTCAACTATTTAGGAAAAGTTCCAGGATCACTTAATGATGAAAAGCAATACGGCTGTCAAAATTTGCCTGGAATATATATAGGATTAGGCCACCTCCTAAAATTTCCCAAGTACCTCAGGGTCAAGGGCTCTCTTCAGAAGGTAAGCCTTCTTGATGACATAAAAATTTCAAAAGCCCCAGATGTAGAAAAACGTAAGAAAGTAGGGTGTGTGTGTGTGTGTGTGTGTGTGTGTGAGAGAGAGAGAGAGAGAGAGAGAGGAGAAGAAGAAGGGAGGGAGTGGGAATTAGGGGTTTCTTTCACTTATTCCCAAAGATTCTATGTTGGATCCATTTCTATCTTCACTACTTGTTATGGCCTATCATTTCTTCTCTTGAAAAAATGATTCTTCAACTAGGACAAATCTGACTATTAAATAATAAGAGAAAACTAATAGTCTGAAAAAAAAGTTTTAGTTTTTCATCAAATACATGTAGTACAACAGCTTAATAACAATGTAAGGTTATAATGCTTATTATAATACAAGGTTATAATCCACAATAATGTAAGATTATCCTTTAATTTCATTCTAAAGAGTTAGCCACATTCTACTATACAGTTCAGCAGTGAACCAAGGAAGGATGTTCCAATGCCTTTACTAACCTTCACTTATTGAAACGTTAAGACTCTTCTCTTGAGTTAAACCCTTCAAAATAATAATTTAATCAAAAGTGTTAAAACTATGGGACAATAAGAAATTAGTTCTTAACCCATTGGATTAGTGTCAGTCATCAGAAGGACTTCCTGACCATGGACAATTGTTAATATAAACACATATTCCTTCCTGGAAATGCATAGAAATGTATTTCCTGGAGACATGTTTCCTGAATAGATCCCACTCCAATTCTGAATTGCCAAGATGAAAATAACTACCATTTCCTATAATCTGTTCCTCTCATAGGTTCCTTTCCACTTGATTTTGTATATATTTGTTTATATATCTAATCTAGAGTCCAGATTCTAGACCCATAAACCAAGTCTTAAGTTACCCGAAGAACAAAGAACTTAATACCCCTCAGAGTGCTTAACATAGTACCACATACACATTTTTGTACATTAGATATTTCTTGAAGAAATGTTGCAATAAGGCAGGTTTGAGTGTTATAATAAGACACTGTGCCTCCCCCCTCAACAGAACGTCCCACAGGCCCCTGAAACCTGCTGCTGGAACTCTCTGAACCACCCAGGGCACAAGGGTTAAGGTTTTCCCACTTTACATTAAACCCTTGGGACTATGCTCCTTTACTTTGTTTATTTTCAATACTATACTTGTCATTCACACAAGGACGGGGAGCGACAAGAGGGGGAGGGCAGGGGGAGGGAGAAGGAGGAAGGGGAAAGAAGAAAAGGAGGGGCGAGGGAGGACTCGAAGAAAGGAGAGGGAAAAAGAAAGGGCGAGAAGGAGGAAGGAAGGAGGCTGAGGACAGCAGAATGCAGTGTACCTGAAATTAAGACAAAAACATGAAAAAGAGGAAAAAAGAGGCAAGATGAGAGGAAGGGAGGGAGGGAGGGAATGAATTTCTTCTCGGTGAAGTCAGACTCCCTCCGAGGGACCCACTCAATAAAAACAAGCGGTTTCCCACTATCTGTGTGTCCGACCTGATCAAACCCATCAGCAGTCACCAAAAGATGCTTTTTATTTCACTCCAAGTTTGGCTGATAAACATTTTGACCCAATCTTTGCTTGCTGGCTGGCACCCAACCCACCTGCTTTATTTCACTATTCATTCAACAAAAACTTTGACCAACAACTTTCCAGGTGGGGATCGGCTCCAAAGAAAGAATGCTGACTAAAATTCCTCTCTCACCTGAAAGCTCACCCTACCTTCTCCACAGGTACCCACAACCCAGACTTGTGCTATTACCCACCCCCAAATGTTGTCAAGCAAACAACTTTTTATCACATTATCTTCACTAGCCTCAGTTTGTCTGCCTGGAAAAAGCTCGCTGCAGTCATGGCTTTTCCAGCGGCTGCCTCTGACCAGGTCGTGCATTTCTTTGTTCTGATGCCGACAGCACTACCCGTGTCAAGTCAACTTCCTATTCTCTCTCTAGGCTCTGAGATTTTTTGAAATTTCCATCTGTTTTCCAAGTTTTATTTTATCTGTATTCTTCCTGGAATCATACTTCTAAGACCTCTCTGGCACCTAATCTAGGTAGCCCATGTATATCCATCCTGACCCAAAAAACATCTGCATATCTAGAGCTCAGTCTATATTATAATTGCTCTCATTACACAAATTCTCATGTATGATGGGTTGTGAGGAAGTCAAGTTTTGCCAAACATGTGTTCTCTCTCATTTTCAAATTCAAAAATTAGTCTCCTGATGGTAACTACTGTTTGTGCTTTTGAGTATGATTATTTTTTAAAAGATTTTACTTATTTGAGAGAGAGAGAGAAGGACAGATAGCATGCTAGAGAGAGAGAGAGCATGAGCAGGGGGAGGGGTCAAGGGAGAGGGAGAAGCAGGCTCCTGGCTAAGCAGGGAGCCAGAGGTGGGTCTTAATCCCAGGGTCCTGGGATCATGACCTGAGCTAAAGGCAGATGCTTAACTGACTGAGCCACCCAGGCGCCCCTTGAGTATAATTATGCATAAATGCTAAGACCCAATCAACCTTTCTCATACACACCACAGACACTTGAACTGTTCGTGGTGGCCTAATGGACATTATAATAATCTCCCTCCCCTGATCTATTCTAAACGATGGACAAGTGTTCATCTTTCACTATCCAGCTCAAAGTTCCTATCTTCCATGAAGTTCTCCCTTGGCCACTGGATGACAACTCCATTCGTTGCAACCCTTATTTATCCTGCCCCAATCCTGACTCCACTTTAGAACCCAAAACATACTGATGATTTAGGATTCACACATCTGCTTCTTGTAAACTATGAGCTCATAGGGGTCAGGGACCAGACCTTATATTTCCAATACTTCTAGTGCTGTGCATGGAACATTGTAGATGCTCTGCAATTGAATGAATGGAAGGGTATAGAGGAGGGAGCATCTTATATATCAAAAAACACTTAAAAAAAAATAAGGCTAGTGGGAGCTAGAGACTTTCTGGTAGCTCCTGAATTTTCCAAGCAGAATATTTTCTAGAATCTCATGACACAAGTGTTTCCTACAGATGATGTTAACCTTGTCTTTTTCAGCCAAAAGGTAACCAAATCTTTAAAACGTTCTCCCTTTTTTGATCTATTTATCTATCTGTCTCTCAAACACTTGCTGATCAATCTGCTGTCCAGATCTCCAACCACAGGCTTGCTTCCCCTTTCATAGGATAAGATCCAATCTTGGTGCCCCAAGCTCCCCACACTTCGCCCCATATCGCCACCTGGTGTCCTAAAGCAAGCAAGATAAATACCTAAGAAATGAAAATGGTGTGTGTGTTTTTTTTTTTAAGCTGCTGAGTATTAGGACCCTGGAACTAAATACTGAAAGTTAAACAAAACAAAACAGCAACAACAACAAAACCCCCCACGTCCCTCTCAGCATAGACTTCTGGTCATAAACGTAAAGATTAAGTGCAAAAACCTCCCTCAAAGTACAGTTTTATTTCCACTCATATCTTCACCAAAAAATATAAATGCTCTCAATCTTTTCAGCATCATGGACCGCCTTCTTCCCATAGATTCCATGTTTTACAACTTTTTCTACCAAGTAAACCATATTTTGTCATTTGCATCAAGTAAATTTAAAACTGTCTGTCCAAGGTACACTTTAACCCGTGGTGGTGGAGAGTATCATCATTCAGTCCTGCATTCCTCTAGCTCTTTGAGGAGTCCCTACTATGTTCTAAGGGCTGTACGGGGATCCACAGAGTCATTCTAAACTCAAATTGATGCAATCGAAAAATCTTAAAGTTTTGTTGTTCTTGTTGTTTGTAGAGAGTACAAATATATTTTGGTATTAGGTGCCTTGAAACACTGAAGATTAGTAAAGGTTTCCTTTACTACCCCTAAGAAATTGTGGACTATGAGATTGGGTATCAGTGGATGAGGAAACAACATATCCTGATGGATTCAATATATGCAGTACAACTTCAGTACAACTGCAAATCAATAATTCATGTCTCAAATGTCTACTTTTAGCTTGGATTGTCTTTTATCTGGTTTTAACTCCGCGGTTGGTTTTTACTGTACATTGATGATAATTTGGTTGTCATGGAACTGGGAACCAAAAGATATATAGCTGAGGAATAATATAAATTTTACTTGAACTTGGGTCACCACAAAATCATCAAGTGAGTTTCATTAGTGAAAACGGCAATTACATAGTGAAGTATAGGAGGCAGAAAGCAGAGATCCCCATCAACAGTTCTCAGAAGAAAGAACGAAGATTTCAAGACCCCAGAATAAAACGGAGGGGTAGTAAGAACGCCATAGTGAGTTTCTTCTTAAGTTAAATGCACCCATTTGGTTTTTTTGAGATTATAATCAATTTTGTTATGTTGGTGCTATAATGCCCCTTCTTTCCTAAAAGAATATACACAGAAAATAGTAGGACGTTTATTTAATATCCTTACTTGGCTAAATAAGTAAGGGTACCCATATTTTTTAAAAGAAAACTTAACTGGGTAAATATATTTTTAAAGACGAGATAACCCTGAGCATAAATCTGTGCTAAAAGTTGGAACCCTTGTAACATACCTGACCTTGTGTTCTTGTTAAGACCAAATTTAAAAATTGAATTGCTTTTTCAAACAAATTGGTTAAATAAAAGCAATTTTTAAGAAAAACAGAAAACAAACCAGACACCTTAATTTTGCCACAAGTATAGGCCATTTCCAGAGATATCTTTTAATGCTATGTAACATTACATACTCCTGACCCATATTGTACCTTGAGTGTTAGTCCTTTCTCACATTATTTGATACTGCTTTCTGGGTTCAAAGTTAGTGGAGGGCTCTAGGTTTTACCTTCTAAGATCTCTTTTCATAGGTAAAGTAATCCTAACAGGACAAAGTTTTAGAGAGGTGTGACCACTGACTTCGAAGTCACTCAACAAATGCACAGAGATACAGCCCAGGTGCTTTGACTTCGAGATGATACAGTAAACACCAAGTTGCTTCTCACCCAAAATGTTCTTGATGCTTAGCTTTAAGCAAAATCTATTTCTCTCTGACCTCTTCTCTTTCCCCCTTTCTCTCACCATGAAACTTTCTGGGTCGAGTCAACGTATTTGGTCACTTGCTCTTTGACCCCAGAGTCTCCGGAGACTATATATTCATTTTCAGAATGAGTCCCTTTAGTTACCTAAAGTGTCCTCAGACTAAACTGTTTCCAGATGTTTACGAATATTTCAAGGAAATATGCACATGGTTTTATGGCTGAGTGATAAAGGACTCCACAGTGTCTGCTCTTGTAAAGTAAGAACGCAACACTTACTCTAAAACAACTTCCATTTGGAATTTGCCACATGCCAGGCACAGGGCTAGCCACGGTCAACACATACATTATGCTCACAATCCCAGAGTGGATCCTTGTTTCAGAGTAAAGAAAGTTGAGGCTCCAGAGAAACAGCACAGAACAAGCAGGTGAGGGAAATGAGGGGCTCCACGGAACCCATGTTCTTGACTCCGGGGGGGTCCCACCACTCCTTCAGAGCAAAACTCAGACCAGAAAGGCCAGAAAGAATTCAAAGTCGTGGGGTACTGCTGAGCATCCCAAGAAATTTCCTGTAAGACTCTGCAGAGGGAAGTGTGTAGACCCAGAGTCCCTGTGTCCAGTGGGGTTTTCACCAACTATGACCTCACTGGACTGGAAATGTTTGATGCCAGAAGTTTCTCATTATTTAAGGACCAGCTTCCGCACTGAGGGTTTGAAAGCTGCCTGTTTAGTGCTGATACTGTTCTCCACTCAATATTCCAAGTTGTAAAAACAGAAACAGAAACACAATCCCCAAATGGTCAAGGTGACCTTTTTTTACAAAGCCCTTAATATCATAGAAATCGTGCGTTCTGTTTTATTTTGTGCTACTCTTAAAACAGGCTGCTGTTAGCAGGAGAACTTAAATAAGTTGGGTTTGGGGTGGAGATGGGGAAGTGGCCAACCAATTCTTGATTATTCTAACTAATGGAAAGAAGCAAGGCATAACTGTTTACAAAATATGTGATGAGCACTCGTTCCATTCCCCAAAACAGAAGGTGGTGTAATTAGCCCTTACTTATGCTTGGAAAATTACGTGGTCTCCTTGCTCTCATTTACCTAGGAGGTATACACTTCCAACAGGTCTCACCTAGGTTGAGTTTGCAGACGACCTTGGAGTCTCCAAGTGTAGTCTCTCTGAGAACGAAGGAAGTCTAGAGTGTGTGCCTCAGAAACACCAACGGCAGCTTGTGAAAAGAATCCACCAAGTGGGAGATCCATATGCAGGCAATTAAGAGGTGACTCTGTTTGTTCTGGAAATGCCTCCCATGGAACTCACTGAGTGAGCAAGCTGCAGCCGCCGCCTGTCCCCCACCAATGCCAGATGCCATCTATTCATGCCACCTCTTCCTCCTGCTCTCATCAAACACCTACCCCCTAAGGCCAGAATTTGAATGAGTGTCAGACACTGCTGACCTTGGCAAATCACATTTTCCTTAGTCCCACTCCCCACTCCACAGAACTCTCAGACTTGTGACCTTGCTGAAAACCATGGGATTATGTGAATGAGAAACTCTTTTCTCCACTTCTCTTCTTCCCTTCTGCTTCCCTCCTCTCCAAGGCCACCATCAGTCCTTCTGAAGAAAAGCTGGGATGTGCAACGCTGAGCTGCCCACCTCCCCCCTCTTAGGCGTCTGGTCCCCCAAGCCAGCCTGTTTTCCAAGCTGCCATTCTCCTCCACTGGGCAGACGATGCGTTTAAAAAAAATCTCTGGGACACAAACAGCAACTTGTTTTTTGTACCCTTGACTAAAAATCTACCAGTTTTTTTTTTTTTTTTAATGTAATGTTGTCTCAAATCATTTTTAAATGTGTTTAATGCTGGTGAAAGGGGCCAGACTGACAGTCTGGGGGCGGAGAGTCGGTATTTTTAAGGATGAGGAGTGAAGCAACGTCAGCTCCTGGCAAGGAAACGCAGAGGCCTCGCCCTGCTGCCTGGAGCGGCTCTTGCGCGACCGAGCAGGCCCGCGTGCATTCCCGGCGTGCGCGCCTCGTGCTCACACCGTTGCTAACTCGCAGCGCTCTGCCCCGTGTCAGCAATTCCAGGACACTGAAGTCCCGTTCGAGTGGCTCCTCTCCCGTGGAACGTCTCCCCAGGTGCTCCGCCGGGTGTGGAAACTCCTGCCTCCGAACCCCCGGCAACGCATCCCTCACTCGTGGCTCCACGGCGGTACCGGTCAGACCTGGACCACGCATCCCTCCTCCCCCGCCGCAGCCCCAGGACCCCACGACAACCACAAACAAGCAGACATTATCACGCCGTCGTATCAGCACGTCCCGGAGGCCACTGCACACAGGCGGAAATGAAGGCAGACCCGAAATCTAGATTTTTCTGGTTCCAAATTCTTTATTCTTCATCTTCTGAAACAAATATCTTGTAAGCTTCCGAGTCTGACTGAAAGTACTATAATCCCCCAATTCGATTCCCTCCAAACGTGTCCTGCAGGTCGCCCAGGGCAGCCGCTGGCGGGGAGTCGGGCTTCGGAGGGCTGCCGAGTTGTCCCCCGCTCGGCCGCTTGTCCAGACCTGAGTCGCCCTTTGACGGCACATCGCAGGCTGCAGCGACTCGGACCCACCTTCCCGGGCGCAGGCCTTCCCCGCCTCGACGGCCCTGCGGGGGCCCCGGTATCAGGGGGTGCAAAGGCCGGTGGTTTCGGCCACAGCCGGCGGACGCTGGACCGCGTGAGTCCGTCTCCTCTGCCTTTTGTTTTGTTTTGTTTTTCTTTTTTGGCACATTATGAAGACCTCAGCGGAAGTCGGAAGAGATAAGCCTAAGAAAACCCCAAGTAAACCCTGCGGTAAAGCCAGTGTCTCAGCCTCGGGAAAATACGGATTCGGCTCCCTTGTGTGAAGAAGTTAAGAAACCGACAGCCTCGGAGCTCCGGTGTGGAGTCGGCGCCCGTCGTCTCGTCCCGGGTTCGCTGCCGGTGCGGACCGGCTTCTCCGTCGCTTCGCGGCCGGCGTCTCCGACTGCACAATGACGCGTCTCCGCCGACGGTAACTTGCCGTCGCACGAGAAGCGCCGCCCGCAGAGCGCTCCGGAAGGTGAGCCAGAGGCGGCGCTCGCTCTCCGGGGGCGACGAGCTGGAAAACGCTTCGACTATTTGCGGTTCGAAGCCTTCTTTGAGCAGCCCGACGGATCTGCTCAACCTTCCTCCTGACGGCTTTCCGACGGGCGGGCTCTTGCGGGTGCAGCTCCGACGGCGGGTCAGAGCGCTCCCGGCGCGCGCGAGGGGAGAGCGCACCGACCCTCGTGACGCGGGACGTCCGCCGCCAGAGGCGCGCGCAGTGAGAGGCCGGAAGGGGCGGAGCTGCGGTGGAGACCGGAAGCCGCTTCTGCCGGTCCCGCCGGGGCCTGAGGCACGGTCGGGTCAGAGGGAAAAGAGGAGTGTTCGGGCTTGGGGACCGCGGCACGGGGCCAGTTAAAACGACGACGCGAGGTGAGCCGTGTGCGAGCGAGCGCCGGACTCCCCTCAGAGGCCGGACGACGGGCCCTTCCGGCAAGAGCCCAGGCCCGAGGCCCCCCCAGCGTCCTCCGTCCGGAGCGCGGCACAGGGGACACGGACCGTCTGTCAGCGCAGTGGCGGGTGGGGGGCAGCGCGCTCCGACCGCAGCCTGGAGGAGGGGTCGCCCGGCTGCCGCGGGGAGAAGACACCGGAGGCATCTCTGACCGGCGGCAGCATAGACGCGGACGCGCTGCAGGGGAGCAGCTTCGACCCAGGGAACACGAACCCCTTCTGGAGGCATTTCGGCTGCAGGAGCCTCGGGTCCCTGGACTGTAGCTGTCAGCGGCGCTGCCTTCCGATGTTTTGCTAAATTACAAAGAGGCCGCTTCTGCAGAATTGAACAGAACCCTTCCTTTCGGGGAAAATTATAGGCCGTACCTGAATTACAGGCTCTGGCTTTTCAAATAACAAACTCGGGAAAAAATCGCTCCCATTTCACACCCCGCTGCACCCAGCCACTCCCTCTCCTCTGTCGGCTGCTTCCAGGGAGCCCGCCAGGGGAAGGCCGGCGAGTCCGAGAGAAAACCTGGGTACAGAAATGCAGAAGAGAAGAGACCAAGAAAAGTAAGTGCCCTGGGTGAGTCCCCAGGGCAAGGCCTGTTGCATGGACAAAGCGAGGCGACTCGCTGGCCTCCTGGGCCCTCTAGCAGCCCAGATGCTGCCCACCACCGCCGCTCGGCCTTCGAATCACCATAATCCCTCACTGGCCCACGGCAAGAACCTCCGAACTGCATCCCCCTTCTCTTCTGAGAAAATCTGAGAACATTCTCGATAGAGCAGGTCGTTCTCTTCACTGTTTCAGTCAGATCACAAGACCCCCCCCCACTTTCAGTCACTCCCATGGCTGCCCACTGCCGTCATTCTTGGGCTGTAAGCCTAGCTCTCCCTCTGTGATCCCCTGACCGCTGCGTGGCTCTCTGACGTCACTTGCTGTCCTCCAGCCCCAGTGTCCTTCATTGGTTCCTCAGACTTTCCAGGTTTGTTCATGCCTACTGGCCTCCACACGTGTTCACTTCGCTGCCTGATTTTACCTGGGAGGTAAAATGCTCTGGTGGTCTCTACTCTGATCTCCACATAGTTAGCACCTTCCTTTCCTCCCTATCCCTGCTCAAATAAGCCTGGTTCATTTCCTTTATAGGACTTATCATTCTTTATAATTCCATTATTTACCTAGTTGTTTGTTTACTTGTTATTGCCTTTCTTTCTCAGGAGAAAATAAGGTTGTGAGCAGAGGCAAGTGGAGTTTTTCACTGCCAAATCCCCGGCACCTAGAACAGTGATGGGCGCACAGCAAGTACTCAACACAAATTTGCTGAGAGTACGAGAAAGTGAGCAAGAGAAAGAAAGAGTAGAGTGGGAGTTTGTTCTGCAATCTTTACAGACTTAAACCTAGGCCTCCAACTTTGTTTCATCAGCAGATCCCAGAAGATGGGGCCTTGGAGGGTCCAGGGCTCATAGCCTGTTTGCCCACATGATGACAAATCAGTGCCTTCTTTCCCACTCAGCTATCGCTCTCTGTGTTTGTCCTCCTTCCTGGGAACTCTAGAGAAGAGGGATGAGTAGAATGATAGGCACCTGGACCGTAGTGGCCAGGGGTGGGTGTTGCAGAAGACCGCACAGAGACTAAATTCATCTTGTTCTCAATTTTGCCCAGCACTGTTCCTACACCAAAAAGAGGCCCAGGCACCCTCTTCCTCTTTACTGTTGAGCCACTAAGCCAGTTCCTTCCAGAAGCAACACTCTGGCTGCCTCCATGGTCAATATAGTCCGTCTGTCTCATACATGTACCAACCTTTTGGAGGCTTCCAGGGAACCTAATTACCCCTTGTAACACTGCATCTGGAAAATGAATTTCCAGCCCCAAACAACCAAATCAGACTATCCGAATCTTTCAAATAAAATCCTATTCTTAACTTAAAAAACAAACAAACACACACAACTCACTCCCATAGAAGGAGGGAATTTAAGCAGAAATTTGAGGTCTTTTTATCCCCCAATATTCTCATCGGTATTAGAACTGATGCAATTGAGAAGCTTTGTACTTTGAGGTAAATAAAGTAAGGAAGGTCCACATATACCTGATTTAATCTTCAAGAGACTCGTCAAAAATACATTGCTGTTCTTCCTGTCTCCTAAGACTAGAGCTTAGAGGGCCTTGTGGCATGTTCAAGGACAGAACCATGATCAAAATCAATTCTTCACCTTCAGAAAAGCTCTCTGGCTCACCTAGCTTCTCTAACATTATCTTCCAACTCACTTTTTCATTCGAGTTCACTGAGCCCCGTAATTACCCTCCATTTTGCCACTCACTGAAATATCCAGTGCCATCGAGGCATTTTCTTTGCAAAGGTATCATTTCCGGATGGGGTATTTGCATTTTTTCATTTGCAATCCCAATACACAGTCCAGGACTACATTTCCTGGAGTTCTGTGTCTCACTGAATAAATGCTGCAGAAAAGCCACTCAGCTCAACTTCTCCTTCCAGCCGTCTATCCACTGGAAGGTAAATGAGAGAATTATGGAATACCGAGTTCCAGAGGCATTGAGATAAGTGCTGGTTTCAACAAGACCGACTTTGAGGCTTCAGGCAAGTTGTTAAACTCCTCAGAGTCTCAAAGCCCTATCTGTGAATTCGAGGGTGACAATACCTACCACTCAACATTACTGTGAGAATTTGACATAACATAAGTAGTATAAATCACCCAACACATGACCTGGTCATGTTGGGTGTCAATAAATCTTCATTTCTTTCCTTTAGGAAAGATGGAGGAAGTTTTAATTTCCTTCCCTTTCTCCCTTCTCCCTGTGAAAGTCCCAAAGGCACTAGATGAGTGGGGTCATTTCTGAGCAGCCAAGGGCCAAACACAAAGAAATACTGGGACTACTCTCCATTCCCTAGGCAGAAACTGTCTTTGTTATTTGATTGATTCATCTTATATCCTTATGGGATAATAGAAATAAAGCCACATTTTACAGTTACATTATCAAAGTCAATATCACATTTGGGTTTGTGTTTCTATGGAAGCATTGTGCTTACTACTCAGAAAACTGCATTTAAGCCCAGAAGCCCAGCTGTCTTTGGTAACTGTTCCTCCAAAAGGAAAACTCATCGAGAAGGTGAGTCAGATGGGATAACTTTCAGGACAATCACGAGCAAGGCCAGCATCTGCGAGTCTGAAATATGGGATGTTATGACACTTGGTGAATTACTTCTGACGTACTTAATTATGCAACAACAAGATTTGCAGGAGCATAACCACACAGTTCCCCTGGGTATGCTGCCAGTGCACTCCACAAATGATTAAATATAAAATAAACAACAGCTAACTGTGAATTATGAAGTTGTAATTCCACCAAGGGGGTTCCAGTGATGTCATAAACCACGAGAGCGAAGTTCATGTCACCAAAGGATCCCAGACGGGCTCCAAGCCTGTTACTCAGCAGTGGTCTCTGCTGCAGACACAGCTCCCGAGAAGACCTTCCCCTTGCTTTTGGCCCTTCTCATCTCTGCCATCTCCATTCTTGTTCTCTTCCTCTGAGCTTCCTAAAGTCTGCTGACCGTGCTTTTCCAAATGATGTTTGATGAGTTAAATGGTCTGTCATTTAAGAGGCTATTTCTATCCTTCCCCCTCCCCCTGCACACACACACACTTTGGACAACAATCTATGAATTGCATATACTTCATTAGGAAAAAAAGCTTAATATTTAATAGAAAATCCATTTAGGACAAAAACCTTGGAGCATACCTTAAAAGAAGATATTTCAGATGTAACTTGAGTATGTGCCAATCTAGTACCCCACTAATGGGATAAATTTGTCTTTAAACATGGCAGGGGGGGGCACCTGGGTGGCTCAGTGGGTTAGGGCCTCTGCCTTCAGCTCAGGTCATGATCCCGGGATCTTGGGATCGAGCCACACATTGGGCTCTCTGCTCAGCGGGGAGCCTGCTTCCCTCTCTCTCTCTGCCTGCCTCTCTGCCTACTTGTGATCTCTGTCTGTCAAATAAATAAATAAAATCTTTAAAAAAAAAAAATGGCAAGGGGGAAAAGTTATGCTGAAATTTCAAATAAAACCTTCTCACAGCCAGTATCTGAAAAAGACAGTAAATGCAAACTTAGTGACCCCACCCAAAAGCTACTGAATCAAAATTCTTGGAGTCCAGGAATCCGTGTTTTTACAGCCCCCCCCCCAGGTGATTCTGATGTGTGCTAATGTTTGGGAGCCACTGGTCTACTAATGGGACCCAAGGTGGAGTCTGGACTTGGCTTTTACTTGGTAATTCAGGACCTTATCCACCCAAGAGTTTCTGCAAGTCCTCGGGGGTGTCCCCACATGACGATGAATAGTTCGTTCAGTCCTTCAGTCACCACGTGATATCCAGCCACCTTTTCCCTCCGTAGTATGAGTTGATGAAGTTATGCTGAACTTATAAACTCATGCTTTAGAGTTTTGTTTAGAAAACGCTGAGATCCATCCTACTCACTGAATGGTTTTTGATAAAATTCCATGTGCTGGCAAAACAACAACAAAAACAAAAACAACTGGGCTTTTCCAACTGTGCATAAAATAAGTAAGCAGGGGCCCCTGGGTGGCTCAGTCATTAAGTGTCTGCCTTTGGCTCAGGTCATGATCCCAGGGTCCTGGGATCGAACCCCAATCAGGCTTATTACTTGGGGGCAGGAAGCCTGTTCTCTCTCTCCCACTCCCCTTGCTTGTGTTCCCTCTTTCACTGTGTCTCTCTCTGTCAAATAAATAAATAAAATCTTAAAAAAAAAAAAAAGGTAAGCAAAATTGCACAAATAGAAAAACTGTGCTTTATCAACCATCAGACAGGAAGGGAAGACTTTGTTAAAAAACAGAGAGAGAGAGAGATACACAAAATACTGAATCGTAACTTGTAAACGTGGCATACTTTTCATCTGAAAACATACTTAAAACTGAAGTTAAATTGCAAACAATAGTATCTGTGTGATAGACTGCCCTCTCTTTGGTACACGTTTTCTCTTCCAGAATAAGAGCTAAGATAACAATCACCTAAAATTAGTCAGAGTTAGGATTTTTACAACTTTCAGTAATCGCCTTAAATGCCTTTTCCTTTTTTTGCCCCCTCAGGTGAAGCACTTAGAACAGTGCGGGCAGCGAGTGAATGCGCCATGCATTGAGCAGTCAGCAACTGCTTAAGTCATTTACAATAGGAAAGCACCGCCACGCTCTGAAGTATAAAGCCTCCTTCGGTCTGCCCTTCTCTTCAAAACTTTATACACCTGCTGAAGAGAGAAAACCAACGCTTGTAAGGGGAGAGTTGAATGACAGCAGGCTACACAGGCCGGTGGACAGCAGGCAAAAATACATCATTTGATGCCAATCGCTATGAAAGCATGTGGTCTACGTCTACATCTACAGACTTGACAGCATATGAAAATCATCTGGGGTAAAAACGCACGTTTTGGGGAGATTCTGATTTGCTGGGTATGGATGGGGTCCCAGAATCTGCATTTCAAGACATTTCAGTTCATTCTGATGAAGACAAACCAGGCATCACGCTTGAAGATCTACAGGATTCGGCCATAAGTTTGGTAGAGAAAGAATCCCATGACCTGTTACTTCTCTTTGTCTGTTGCCTCTAGATCGTTCGACATGAACCACACAGGAGACACAGAGAAGGAGGAAACAAAGTCAAAAGGACCAAAGGAAGGTTTTCCTGCAGGGGGACAGGTTCCTGCTCTCTAAAGGAGAATGGCGATCCAGCTCCTCACACCCCAGTCAGAGACTGTAACCCCGTAAAGCACAGCCAGTGTTTTAGCAAACACACAGGTCCTCCTCCGTGTGTCAGAACTGGTGCTACGACAGGCCGGTTCCTCGTCTCCAGCTCACCACCAAGCAAGCTCAGAGCTCTGCCTCTCTTTGCAGAAAGCTCTTGGCAACTGCCTCTCCGGCCCCACGCAGAGCCACGTGACGGGCTCGTCCAGTCACCTCACCCACAGTGACCCTTTCTCTCCGCATGTACCACAGCTGAGGCGCACCTGTTACCAAAGGATGCCAAGGAGATTCAATCATCAATTGCCTGGCAGCAAAACAGAGAGTCTCGGATGCTTTATGATACAGAAATGTGGTGTGTATATCTTCTAGGTTGACCAGATTTCAAAGCAACACACGGGAGAGCAGGTCACGTATCCGACTGGGGAACAGAATGTTTGTCTTCCTCTGCTGGTTAGGAAAGCCAGGTTGGCACAAGAATGACAACTGTATGCACAATCACAAAGAACATGGCGAGTATTATTCGTGTCTAACTAGACCCCACAGAAGTCTGAGGGGAGTGGTGAACGGTGCTGTCAGACACGACACCACAGAGAAAACCCGGCATGGCTGGTCTCTGGGAGACACAGCGGCTGCGGGAGGGCTGGGGTAGGAGGTCTCGACCCCTGAGGTCCGAAGTCAGTGTCCTATACTCTCCATTAAATTCAGGGTCAGGTTTGGAGGAAGGCACAGTCCGCACTGATGGATGAAGCCAGTGGAAGCATGAAAGGCTGGTGCCATCTCAGAGTTCAAGAAGATTCAGATGACCGGTTCACGCTAATGAGGAGAAGGGTGGCCTGAAGGAGGGGACCACGGGAGAGATCCTCTGAGCCAGACTCCCAGCTCTGCCAGGCACTCATGGTGTGACTTAGATGTGCGTCACTAGAGATCATAAGGCATCAGTTCCTGACTATAGATCAAAAACATCTGTCTACTTAGTCACTTGGTAAGTGACAGGCTTAAAAGCATGTCTTTTGGAGTATGGGAATATTCCTAGTTTTAATGACATTAATGTGGCCTCCAACACTGACTGGGAAACCACACTGAATATACATCTGAGCCTGGAGTAAGCGACATTTGTCAGAGACATATCTCAGAGATTCTGGAGGTGGGAGCAGGACAAGAACAGACATGTCCTTGCACGCCTTCAGTGGGACAGAAGTAGGGTGTTCCACTCCTTGTCCACAGTACCTCATTATTCCAAGCAACAAACCCGTGTAATAGCTATTAACGTGCCAGGTTTTCAGGTAAGGAAATCAAGACAGAGAGTTATCTAAAGTCAACCAGTAAGTAAATTGTAGAATCATAACTTACCACGGAATTCTGTAAATACAAAGTAAAATGCTTCAAAATCCCTGATGCCTTAAATCTAAATGAAAGATTCTTGCTTTTTGATGGCTGGGGATATATTTATTGAAACACATTCTTACCTTTCAATTTTTGCTTGATAACATAGTTTAGAAAAATCTCCATTTGATTCCTGTGGTGTAATAATAAATTGGCCCTTTATTCCTCAAGTATTTTTGCAAACGCAGTACCCTTTTGGCCTGCTGTGTTCCCTCGAGGAAGACGGGTTTAGCAGTTCCCTGCCCACTTTATAACAAAGACTA
Organism: Mustela putorius furo; assembly: GCF_011764305.1. Classification (NCBI taxonomy): domain Eukaryota; kingdom Metazoa; phylum Chordata; class Mammalia; order Carnivora; family Mustelidae; genus Mustela; species Mustela putorius. The sequence continues at coordinate 812,246 of NW_025421480.1, read as the reverse complement.
GGAGCCAAAGGAAATAAAAGAGATTGTGCAGCATGGTAGTATGTTGTGAAGTGGTGTGCTGGTCTCTCTACTCCTAATTCAGCATTGCTTCACTAGACTATAACGCATCCACAAGAATTTGGTTGACAGCAATGATGATGGGATAAAATGAAAAAAATAAATAAAACAGGATCAGGAAGGAAATACGTGAGTCACCTAACAGTAGGTCCCTAAAACTCTCCAAGCCAGTTTTCTTCTCTGTACAATGAAAATAATTGCACTACCCCCACCTGTTTCTTCGAACTGGTTTTATAAAACACAATAGTGTTGGTAAATGTTCTTAGAGTTTGTGAAGCAGTTTCTTATTTTATGTCACTTCATTACTTATATTATTAATGTTATTAATTCTTTAAGACAAAGTAGGGCATTATTTATACAAGTAATCAGGGAAAAGAATTAAATCCTCTAGCAGTCTGAGTACATATAGTAAGTCAGTTAAAATGATTGACTTTAAGGCCTACCCAGATACAGCTGGAATTTCCTGGCTATTCAAGGTAGCTCTGATTCTCCAAACCAAAAAAATCCAAAACAGAGCAGAAAAAAAGATATTCTTACCACCCTGAGGAAGGAGAATGTCGGGGTGAAAGGGGATAAGAAAGGCATAAATTTAAATAGTGCTCCACATATTCTGAGTAAAAATGATCACACCCAGAAAAATCTCTTCTTCCCTGAGGAAAACGAAGAACAGACTCTTAACAGTCAAGTGTGCGGTGATATTATGTTCCGTTTCTCTTGTCAGGAGGGATTCAGCCTTTGAAATATGTGTAGCAAAACTGCAGATTTCAGTTTCATGATTAATGAGCTAAATTACATTTTATTTCTTAAATGTGTTGAGGATTCATCCTGTGGTCTTTCCTCAAACTTGAGCAGAGCTGCTGAAGAGCACATCTGGTTACTGGCAAAGAGCTCTCTGGGTGGTTCCCGTTCTTTCTTCCCTCAGAAATAGGCAGTGCAGGGAACTGCAGAAACTTTTATTGGACAAGTGTGGTTTTTTAATCCTTGAAAATTATGATTCTCTGCTCACCCTTCCTATGAGAGAAAGATTAATTTCTAAGATATATCTAATTCATAATTTAAAGATTTTGTTCTATACAATTTTAAATCACTAAATAATACTTTCCCTAAAGAAAATATTTGCATTCATCAGGCAAATATTTTAACATCAACTTGCCTGGGAATGATTTTTGAATACACTTCATAATAACAATTTATATTTTCTCTGCAATTATCACTTTAAATAAGGGTTGTGGCAATGTAGACTTTCATATACTAATAAATGCATTGTATTTTTAGAAGTGCTTCTCCTACCAAAATATTCTACTCTTTAGTGTCACTAGTCTACCTGATCATCACTCTACAAGTTATAAATAAATGTCATTTTCCTTCTCCTTTTTCACAAAAGCATTGTGTAAGTTTTATGACATTAAAAAAGAAAAAAAAACTTATAAAATGAAAAGTCAAGATTCAGAGATCTACGAAAACAGAAAATGTACACTCCCTTAAGACATCTTTCTCCTCAACGGTTTTATGGAGCAGTTCCTTACTAAACCATGTAAAAACTAATTTTTTGAGCAGTAGCTCTCCAACTGTGGTCCTGGAATGTCCTTTAAGTATTATGCAGGCTTTTCCAATTTCAAAAGGAGACATGTGCTCATGTCTAGAGAAGGTTCCCAGCTAGAATAAGCAGAAAAGAAAAAGAAGCTGTTTACTCTGAAGGTCTTTACTGCTGGGAGCCGGCCCACCGGAAGCCGGAACTCTGGGAAATGGGAGTGACGTCACAGCTCCCACAATCCTTGCGGAGCTGTTGTTTGTTGTTTGTATGTGTGTGTAATTTTCTGATGAGAGCAAATGGGTTATATGTTTGTGTATTTTCTTAATTTGTGGTGAAACTCAATCTTTGCAAATGGGATGAAAATTCCTCTGTTAATTTAAGAAAAATCAGTAATGGAGAATGTTAATATAAAAACTGTATAAAAAATATAAAGGAAATATTTTAATACCAAACTACAAACTGCGTCTATTTCGGGGTGGTGAAATATGGGTGATTTTACTTTCCAATTTAAACTTTTTTAATGTAAAATAATACATTTTCTAAAATGAGCATGTATTGCACTTCAGCATTATGCTTATATTAAGAAAAACTACTCATGGCTAGAAATTGCAAAAACAGCAGAACCACACTCTTTAAAAAAGAAGAAGACCTACTTAATTTGCTTACTGCAGCTTTCCTATATATAGTGGGACTATGTCTCTCCCCTACCCGTCCCCTCAAAATCTCTCATCTTAAGAAAATCCTCTAGGTATATTAACAACCATATCATACTTAGAAAATAATTAAGCAATACTTGTAAAAAGCACTGATTATTTCTACAGTAAAGCATCGAGGGAAGGGGTTTGCTTGGTCTAAAAGGAAGTAGTCAAGAAACGTGTCACAAGGAGCAGAACCTTGCAAGGTGGCATGGCTGGGTTTGCAAAGAAGACGTACGGAGCAAGGACGTCTCCTAAGAGAAGTCAGAGCAGCAGAAAGGGGACTAGAGGACATGGGCAAATGTTTTAGCCTAACTTGCATACTAGGGAAAAGTAAGGGAACAGTTCTGGTCTCTGTGTGAATGGGCAGGTTGCTGGGACATGATGGAAATATAGACTATGAAAGGTAATTAAGAAAAAAAAAAAACACCAAACAGGACAAATTTGGTCCTGAGGTATAATAAAATAAAATGAAAACAGAGAGGGAGGTAAACCATGAGAGACTTTTAACTATAGGGAACAACTGAGGGTTGCCCAAGAGAAGGTGAGTGGGGAGGAGGAGGGGGTAACTGGCTGAAGGGCATTAAGGAGGCACTTGATGAAATGAGCACTGGGGTGTTGTATGCAACTGATGAGTCATTAAATTCTACCTACCTCTGAAACTAATAATATAGTATATGATAATTAAATTTAAATTTAAAAAATATAAAGCGATTGTGAGTTCTAAAGGAGAGGGCCATGATTTTTTAAAAATATGTTTGTAAAAGAATGTACTCACATGCCCTTTTTTCCTTCAGCAAATTCTCCTTGAGGATCTATTATATCCACCCTGTGCGCCACCTATAGATGGGAGGACAAGCAAGGACTCAGGGAGACCCCGTTAGTTTGGAGGCTGGTAGAGCCATGCAGGAAAGATATAGATTTTTAAGAGGAGATGGATTCAGGTGATTTTAGAAGGTAAACTTGTTGAGATTTGGACATGGACTGGACAGAGGCGGAAAGGAAGGAGTCAGGATGAGTCTGAAATTTCTGAGTTTTGTATCCCCATGTTGTGTTAGAGAAAAACAGGCAAAGCTGTAAGAGGATCCGATTGGGCAAAGGGAGCTCTTGGGTGTCACACTTTGTTGTTTTGGAGTCTGAAGCACTTCTGCCAAGTTCACATGGAAATGTTGAATCGGTGGCGGCACATGGACCTGCAGTCCCAAGGCGGGGCGTGTGGCCGTAACCCGGGGGGTCTTCAGTATGCAGGTGGTGAATATTGTTGAAAAGGTGAGCCTAGGGGCGCCTGGGTGGCTCAGTGGGTTTCAGCCTCTGCCTTCGGCCCAGGTCATGATCCCAGGGTCCTGGGATCGAGCCCCACATCGGGCTCTCTCCTTGGCGGGGAGCCTGCTTCTCCCTCTCTCTCTCTCTCTCTGCCTGCCTCTCTGCCTACTTGTGACCTCTCTGTCTCTCTCTGTCAAATAAACAAATAAAATCTTTAAAAAAAAAAAAAAAGGTGAGCCTATGGGGCGCCTGGGTGGCTCAGTGGGTTAAAGCCTCTGCCTTCAGCTTAGGTCATGATCCCAGGGTTCTGGGATTGAGCCCCACATCGGGCTCTCTGCTCAGTGGGGAGCCTGCTTCCCCCTCTCTCTCTCTGCCTGCCTCTCTGCCTGCTTGGAAAGAAAGAAAAGAAAAGAAAAGAGAAAAGAAAAAGGGAAAGAAAGAAAAGGTGAGCCTGCAGGAGAGCTCCTAGGCAAATGGTATAAAGTCAGAAGGGGAGCAGAGGGGGCCCAGTGCTTCGGCTGGATTTGAAAGGGGATCCCCTAGACACGGGGAGGTGATTCTCCCACTGACGCATTCACTGAGCCGAGGCAACAGTTTAGCAGCTATCCCAGTGGTAGAGGACTGCTGTGATCCAGACCAGGATTTAGGGAAGTAGGCCTGGTAGAAAATAGAGAGAGAGTCACCTCCCACTCTGGATGAATGGCTACTTGTCAGTCCTCAGGTGTAAAGGGTTAGACTCAATACCTATTTCCATTGAAACTTTCAACTTACATGTATTCCTGAGTTACCTTAAAAAGAAGCAGTAACCAGCTCCCCAAACCTCTGCTTCCGAGAAGTCTCTAAGTGGGCTATTATAAAATGAATTATCAGAGAGGAAAAATACTTGAAAATACTTGGTTTCATTGAGCTCAACAGCTCTCTCCTTTTCTGAGGATTTTAGAAAATGCCATTTAGGAGGCTTCCATGGTCTCTAGGCACGAGTTTTCCTGGCAGCAGACACCTCTGGGACAACCAGTCAGGCCACAAGGAGTGCAAAGAAGGGTGGCTGACAAAGGCAGGAAGCTGGACCCTGATACCCCCACCACCCACCAGGCCTGGGCCATATCTCCCAAGTCTGTTGCACACCAGCATGAATCTATGTGCATAAATACAGTGGAAACTTGAGCAAATGGGGTTGTAGATACAACCGAAGTGCTGGCTAGGACTTTCACTTTGCCCCATAGTCAAGCTGATTCAACTAAGCATATCCTGACTCAAATTTTGATTGAGTTGGGCTCCTTGGCCCTTAAGATGTGTATCTGACTCTTCTTTGAGAAGCTCTGGCCTCCCCATATACATTTAGAGTACTGGGAGAGCGCGCATCTGTTTTTATGCTTATTTATAACTACACCACCTTCCAGCACTGTGAGGTCCTCTAAAATATAATGACATGACTGATGAGAAATTAAGTGAATGGGGTGAATGTTCCTCCTCTCAGACGAACGTCTGTGGGAATGCAATTTCCCTGGCAGCCCTGGCCTGGCCCTTCTGTTGCTCGCGAACACCCCAGCTCAGATTATCGGGAAGGTCCGCATGACCCACCATCTCTGCTAAGAAGACAGTGTTCCTTCTGCCCCTTGGTTGCTCCCACGGTTGCCTTGACTTGGTGACCTCCAGATTCAGGGTGTGGTAGGAGAGAAGTAGAAAATCCCAAGATTTACGGAAGGGGGTTAAGAATTTTCCTCCTATGTCCTGTGAGTCACCTGAAACTCTTGCCCCCAAAGGGAAGATGGGCAGAAGCCAGGAGTTCAATCTGGGGACACACACACACAAGACCTGGGGTAAGTACTGCCCTTCCTTCGAGGGAAAGAGGGTTCCTCCAACCGCAGGGCCCAATTCTAGGACGGCCAGTGTCTGCCCCCCGGGAAGAGGCGGTGTCCCCGCAGGGCCCCTCACAGGCCGCTGCCCCTTCTTCAAGCCCCGGGTCCCCTGCACACGAGGCCCGCCCACCTGCGCGGAGACGGACCCTGCCCTTCCCCCGCGCCGTCGCTGGCACCGCGGACCCGGTGCCAGTCCCACCGGGGAGCCCTGGCAGCGCCCCTCGCGGTGGGGCTCACCCGCAGTCGCGGCCCCGCAGGCCGGGGCGCACCAGCTGTCGCCGGGCTCCTGCCGAGACGCGCGCGGCGCATGCGCGTACGCGGCCCCGCAGGGTCCTCGCGGCTCCGGCGCGCCCCGTCGTTGGCTGCTCGCGGGCGGCCCTGCAGGGCGCCGGGCCCGGGCTCTCTGCGGGCGCGGTCGGGGCGGCCCCGGCCCGGGGGAGGGGGCGCCCCCTCTCGGCAGGAGGAGGCAGAGCCGGGGCGCTGGGGCCTGGCTCCCCGCGCGCTCACCCTGCTGGCGCCGCGCTCCCTGCGCTCCTCCGACGCGGGAAGACGCGGGGAGACGCGGGCCGCAGCGGGGAGGGAGCCGGCACCTGTGTCCCAGCCGGGATGCGGGCTGCGGGGTGCGGGCTGCGGGGTGCGGGGTGCGGGGCACCGGCGTCTGCGCGGCCGTCCAGTCCAACGTCTGCTCCTCACTGCAGTTCGGGATTAACTCTCCGTCCTCCCTCCCGTCTCCACCCCGCAGCGGCGAGGGTCCGCCAGAGCCGTCCGTCGGGCCGAGCGCGGTCCGCCCCGGCCGGGACGTTCCGGCACAGTCGCTCCTCGCGCGCCCGCGAGGGACACGTCCAGCCGCGCGCAGACAGCTCCACGCACCAAGATAGGAACCAGCGGGCCGGCCCTTGCTCTTTCTAGTAACTCGAGTCTTGGGGAGCCACGTTAGTACGCATTTTTCAAATCCATTCCTCATTTGAAGCCGAGTCTGGGGACATCGACAGCGGCAAAAATCAGCCTCGGGAAAATCCGTTCTCGCGGATTGGAGCGCTCTGGTTCCGCGGCGCGGCAGAAGGGCTGGGCCATCCCTTACGCGAGGACGAATCCTCGGCCTGACTTCGTCCCTGTATCTGGGAGCTTTACAGGAGCAGCAGAATCCGTAAGATTCTGATTGTCCTTGGACTCTCCTGAGAAGTCACTCTTGTGTGCGATGGATTTGTTCCGACAAGTTTTCTTTATTTTCTGTTACAAAATTTCCTCCACCAACCACTGTTTGTGCCTGTTCCCCCACCTTGCCCTGAAGTGACTATCACCCCTGTACTCGTCTTCCCAATATTTTTTCAAGAAAAGTGGTTCCAGGACAAGTGCGATGTAGTGATTTTAAGTGGAAACCTAAAACCAATAGTTCACAGTTTTCTGTACAGCTACTTCTGTAAGCCTGCCTCACTAAGTTAGACAAATGACCACACCAAGAATCTTCTCATATTTGGACCACAGTAGAGACATCTTACTCAAAAACTTCTATAGGTGGAAAACAAACCCGCTAACCCCCAAACAACACTGACTGTCTCTCCTCAGATGTCTGGGCAATGTATCTCCGTATTTATTGATTTAATAAGAAAGGGCATTCAGAGAAAAGGAGATTGTGGCAGTTTGTCGAAATTGTTGTTCTATTCCAGTTAATTTTTAATTGAGTATTGTTAGTCTGCTCATCAAGCGATTTAAATACAAGAATCCAAATTCTCGTGGATAAATATTAATGCTGTTGACATAGACATCCTCTTTGTATCCTTGAAAAGGGAGTTAAAAGACATCAAGCCTGGGGCTGGTGGTACTGGGCCCTGCATCAAATTAAAACAGAATTGGAAGCCGAGACTAATCAGATTACAATGGCATGGACGCACAGGTAGTCCTGTAAATGTTTGCACACCCAGTGGACATAGGAAGTTAGCCCCTTACCGGAGTATTTCCTGTAAATGTCTAATCTCTTGCTCAGAGGAATACTGCAAGAATCCTCTTGAATGACCTTACGAATTGGTTTGAATAGAGGATGCTGAACACCCAAGTTTTACTCTTTCTTCGGGGTAGAGTTCTTCCCCAAGAAACTTTCACCCTCTGCAAAGAAGAAGAAGAAAAAAGAAGAAGAAGAAGAAGAAGAAGAAGAAGAAGAAGAAGAAGCAGCAGCAAAAAGCAAGCCTCATCTCCTCAATAAAGAATGCTCCCTGATTTAAAAAAAAAAAAAAAAAAGTACTTCCTATGGCTTCTTCTAACTCCATCTCTCAAAGAATAAAAAATAAACAGATTTTCTCAGAACCATTGAAAGCTGGCACCACCAGGAGCAGGAGCCATGCAGGGATAGCCATGCACACGTAGGCACGCACAGATTTGCAACACCCCAGTCCCCAAGTCCCCTGGGCCCCCCTCCTGCGAAGGAGCTGAGTTCTCCTGGAGCTAGTGGCCTGCTTTGGGAGCGGTGGGCCCTGCTGAAGGAAGGAGCAGGTAAGTAGGGTATTACAGGAGCGGGATTGTAAAAGAAACACATCTTTTAAAATAAAAATCAAATGGACCTCTAGCTGAAAATCTACAGATACCGTTTAAAAGTGGGAAAGGATCTCTGGTGGGGGGAGCGCCTTTTAAAATTCGGATCAGAGTGGATTGGAGCCAGTAGGATAGGAAGGTATCTTTGGTTCTGAAGATGCTGTGATTTTTTCCACAGGGGAGGGGTGTGCGTGACATCTTGTTGGGTTGGAGAGGATTTATTCACTCCTGCGGTAAAATCTAAAATGATGCCCCTGGGAGGAGGAAGGCTCTGCTGGGCTCCCTGTGATCCACGCCTGCCCGCCTGACGCCGCTATGTTCTGACCTAAGCATGTGGGGGATCATTAAAGCCGCTTTGCCAAAATGCAGGGCTGCGTGACACCTGAGGAGCGGCAGAGGCGCTCGGGAGTCTTGGAAAGGGCTCCCTGGGAGCAATGAACAGGGGAGGCAGGGGCTCACTGTTCTAGAGTTGGGCGATCTGCAGCCCTAGTGAGTATTGGCTGCTTGGGGCCTCTGACTATACAGGCTCAGATCCCACTCCAAGCAGCCCTTCTACCCAATGCGGGTGGGAGTTGCCAGATGGTCCATTTTTTCCAAAATATTAAGAGGAGGCCATCCAGTGCCCTGCTCCTGCCTGTGATATAAACAAGATTTACCTCTTTTTCTCTGAACTTGACATGCGACCATGGGGGACTCAGTGACCTACCTCCATCCTGGATTTCATTGCCTCCTGTAAAGAGAAAAAGCTTCTAGGCTACCCTTAAAATGATATAGATTGTGGGCTCCCCTTTGAATCAAGATAACTGAGGCCCAAATTCAGAGTGCCAGCACCGATTCCAGGACCCCGGGTGTTGCCGCAGAAATTAAGGGTGCCCTGGGTGTTAGAAATGCTGAAAATCCAGGGAAACTGATACTCTGTTGTGTATTCCCACTTAGGGAGCCCCCTAGAGATGTTCCAGCTCCCTGGGCTTACCTCTGGGGGGCGGGGTGGGGGAGAGCTGGTGGAGCTGGGCCCGCGGAGTGTGGTGGGAGGACTGTGGGCCGTGGATTCCTTAGCGCCGCGTTTACACCTCTCCCTTTGTGACAAATCGATTTCCCTTGCCGCCGTTCTGCATTCGCATCCCGCCAAAGGCCCGGGGCCCAGCTGTGCCCCGGTACACACTTAGCACTGGTTTGGGAGTGTGTGCGTGTGTGCACGCGTGTCTAATTGACTTTCCGTCTACCTTTTTATGACTACATGTGTTTCCAACAAAAGGTCTTATTAGGACAATCTGGTTTCACTAATTTAGAGGTTGGGAACGTGGAAAGCAGGAGCTTTTTTTTTTTTTTTAAGAGTTTGCAGAAGTTCAGATTAAGAAATGACAGCAGATGCACCGTCCTCTTAGGAGTAGGTCTGCCTATTTTTATGACCTGTTCCTCTTTTCTCTCCCAGGCTTCCCCTGTTCTACCCCCCTTCACACCCCATACTCCCCCATTAGCCACAGGATTCCTAACAGTTAAAGAACCATTTCTTTTAAACACTTAAGGCATCTGAACCCAGAAGTCTGAGACATTTACTGGGCTGGGAAAATCAGTAAAAGGGAAGAGGGATCGTTCTACAGAGAGGAAAGTGGAATGAGCATGAACCAAGGGGAAAGAGAATTGTGGTAAGCAGAGAGGGAGAGCAGACAGAAGCTCCCATCCAGATCATGCTAAGATCACGCCAGGTGGTAACTGGAAACTCTGCAGCATGAGTGTAGATGGAATATGTCTCATTAATTTCGGCTGAAAAGAAAATCTAAGAACCTTTCCATAGAGTTGGAAGAGTAAACCATGTCTTTTATGTGTTTCCCATGTTTTCCAAAGGAGATTATGGTTTCCCCCTCGGGGGTAGACTCCAGCAGGCCGCAAGGGGCACCTGACTCTCAGTGTGGCTCTCTGTCCCCTTCCGGTCCAGAGCCCCACGTTAGTCCCGAAGACTGAAAACTCCTCTCCTCTCTGACTCACAGACTGAGCCTCCCTGTCCACTGCAGATTGGAAGCCTAGCAGGGCCCGCCCGTCCTCACTCAAGTAGTTCACAACAGACCCCTCGGCAACACCTGACTGGGGGGGGGGGGGCAAGAGCTAAGGACAAGGCTCCTCCTGGACACCCTGTGCCCCACTGGACACCCTGTGCCCCACTGGACACCCTGTGCCCCACTTACCAGACCTTCCTGTCCTCATCTCAGAGATGAGTGAGGAGCTGGAGAAAACATCGCTTCTTTAAAGCAACAACCCTTTGTTAGAAGAGGCCCCCCGCCATCGCAGGAAAGCAAGGCCTATCGGGTTTCCCAAGTGTCGGTCAGTCACTTTGTCCCCACCACCTGGGGCTGCATTTCTGCTACCTCCTTCTGAAGGGTCTGTCGACCATCCTTCTGCCTTAGCTATCCTTTTCCTGGCTGGTGTCCTAACCTCAATTTCCTTCCCCTGCGCGCTCCCCACTCGGCAGGCCTCCTTACTCCTTGAAACTCGGGGATGCAAGCACTAAGGCTGCATCAGGCAGGTACCCGGAGGTTTCATCCCCTTCCCTGGCAACACATGGTCCCCAACTTCGCCTCGGCCCTGTCCGTGTCCTCGCGCATACCCGCGGACGCCACGTGCACGGCGCGACCTTAGCCACGCCAGGCCTGGGTTTCACGGGAGTCAACCCTGGGCTGCCTCCCCGCCACCGCCTGAGCTTCCAGGGTGCCCGCCAGCCGGCCTCCAAGCGCAGTGTCCTCCGGTCCGTACTAGAAGGCCACCGTGAACCCGGGCTCCCTTCTCCGAGGCGTCTCCTCGGAGCCAAAGGGCAGGAACGGTCGGCATCCCGCGCGCATCAGGGCCGGCGCCCGCCGGGCTTGCTGTGGCCCCCGTGAGCCTGCTCTTCGCACCCCCCCCCTGCTTGTTTTAGGGGTAAAGCAACAATGGCTGGTCCCCCCGCCCCACCCTGGTCTTTTACGCAGTCGTTTCTTCACGACCCTGTTTTCTGTTGTGGGTCCGGCTTCCAGTTCTCCCAACAGTGGTAAGTGTCGTGATTGATAAATAACCGCGGCGAAACCAGACCGGCAGAAAGTGCAGAAATCAGTGAAGCTGGGCGATCGGCACTTGGAGATTCGGAACACTATTCTCCCCCTCTTTGCACATTTAAATTTTCCCTAGTAAAAGCGTTTAAGAACAATCCCATTATTTCGCGGTGCATTTTCCCGAGTTCAAAGTGTCTAGGCAAACAATTAACTCCCGCTGTGGGCAGCGCGTGCTGCTCGAACCACCGTCCTCTCCCCCACCCCCTCGCAGCACCAACGTCTCCAACAAGGAAGCTTCGGCGTCTGTGCTCAGCCATTACGCGGGACTTGGGAACACCAGGTCTTCATTCCTCAGAGCAGCCGCCTTTCTCTAGTGACAGGCCAGGCCAGGCCAGATGACCCTGTCCAAATTCCCCATCGCCCTCTGCCTCTGGGAATACCTACGGGGGATTGACTCCAGTTCAATTTTGGCTTTAAAAACAAAAGGAAACAAAACAAAACCTGAGGGGATTGTAGGCCTGGACCTGGGGAAGCGGGCAAGGGGCGGGCGGCCTGGGGAGAGAGGGGATCTCCTAGCCAGCCTCTCCTTTCATTGAGGCTTGCTGCTGGGCTCCCACAGCTTTGCTAGGGCCTTGCTTCCAGCTGTCTCTGGGTCCGGTTACCTTCCCGTACTATTTCCTGAGAGTCTGATATTGGCAATTTTTTTTTTTTTTTGAATGAAAGCATGCCTCGGGGATCTCCTGTTTTCACAGGTTCCAAATTTGAAGACAAAATAACAGTCTACAAATAATGAAATGGAAAAGAATTTGCCTCATTTAAAAAACTTCCAGCCAAGTGCAGACTCCTGCAGTCTCAAGGAGGAAATACCAAGGCCCACGTCACCTGGGCTGATTCAGGGGACAGGTCTGTAACAGACTCCAGAACGCATGGATCCACTTGCCGCCACCTTTTAAGGCGCGGTTAACAACGCAGTCGAGATTTCCGCGGGGGCACGGTATCAGTCCGGAGGGATGGGAAAGGGAGACTGCGTGGACTTTTCTGGGAGGACTTAGGGCCAATAGGGAGAGCTCGTGGAATGCGACACCAGACCAGGCACTGAGTCCTCGCTTTCCCTGCGCATCTCTCCTGTGCGGGACGGAGCGGGGCAGGAGCCCGGGTTTCACCCCAAAGGACGCCCCTTTTGCTTTGCCCGAGTTTTCCCGGGGCACGGACCTTTGATTCTGCCGGGGGGTCTCCAACCCATGTGCAGGTGGAGCGCGGCGACAGCAGAGGACGGAGAGCGGATCCCGGGTTGGGGCTGGGCGCTCCCGCGCGGCCCCTCCCGCACGCCCCGGCCATCGGGGCCCCGAGCGCGCTGTGCCCCAGGAGCCGCGCGGGTCCCGGCGCTGTGCGCGGTGCCCTCCGCCTCTCCGCCCCGCCTGCCCCCGAACCCACGCGCTCGAGACCTGGGAGAAGCCCTCGCAACCCAACTGGGCATCGTTAATCCGCTGCCTTCACGATCAGGGCCGGCTCCCCGACTTTCCACCCCTCCTTTCCTGCCAGTACGGCTGCCCCGCAGGCAGGAGGACCTGGCCGCGGGGCTCGCCCGGGGCTGAGGGGCAGCCCAGTCGGCGAGCGTCGTCCGCGGACAGAGTCCCTAAGCTCGCCCTCAGGGCCTCGGGACTCCCTGTAGCGCCCGCCCCGGCCGCACCCTCGGCTGCACCCTCGGCTGCACCCTCGGCGATCCCTTTTCATCCTTTCCTCCCCGCGTGTGCCTGGCCCTTCCTCTGGCCACGGACACCACCTCTCCTCGCCCCCGACTTTCTCTCCCTGGTCCGGGAGGGTTCCGGGCGCCCAGCCGGGACCCCGGACCCCGGTCGCGGACACACACTCCCGCGGGCATGCGTCCCTCACTCACTGTCCTGCTGTGGGGTGTCGCTGCCGCTGGTGAGTCCCGGCGACTCCAGTAGGCTTCGGCCGGCCTCGCCCACGCTCTCGTCCGCCTGCGCCGCCACCATGTCCCCGGCTTCCTCCAGGTCTAGCAGGTGACTGACGGAGAAGTTCTTTTTCGCCTGCAGGGTGTCGAGGTTGCCCGGGCTGTCCAAGCGGCCGCCCAGCGCCGGTTGCCGCTCCAGAACGTGCCCGTAGCTGGAGGTCATGGTCTCCCTCCGATCCCACCCACCCCCCTCTTCCCGCTCGAATCAACACCAAACGCTGTGGGCGCGAGGGGGGAGAGGAGCCGAGTGGGGAAGAGAGAGGGGGGAGTGGAGAGAGAGCGGGAGCGAGAGCAGGGGAGAGAGAGAGAGAGAGAGAGAGAGAGAAGGAGGCTAAGGACAAAAAAAAAAAAAAAAAAAAAAGAAAGAGGGCGGGGGACCCCCTTCTGCAGAGCGAGCGTTCTGCACCAACAGCCTTCGACAGCCTCGGTTGCTTTCCTGAGGCCAAGCCCGGCGCGGTCCAAGGAGATAATCCACACCAAAAAATAAAATTAAAAAGTCACCCTATGTTCAAGTCAGGAGAAAAAAAAAATTCCTTCTAGCTCTCCAAACGCGTCCACACGCACACACTAAAAATAATACTAAGGGGGAGAAAGGAAAGGGGAGGCCAGCAGGGCGGGGGAGTTAGGCAAACAGAAGAAGAGAGACGAAGGGGTGGGAGAGAAGAATCAAAGTGGTTTTTTTTTTTCAAGGTTAAAAAAGTTATTCCCAGGCAAGAGTTCAAGCACCAACAGAAGAAGGCTTGTTCCAGCTTTAAAACATCTTCAAGAAAACGTGTTCCCCTTCTCTGCACTCCTGTGGATTCTCAGGAGTGACTAAAGTTTCAGGAGGAGAGGGTGATGTCTTGCAGATGTATTGGAGAGCAGGATTCTCACTTTACTTTTCGTAAGAAGAAAAAAAAAAGGGTTTCAAGAGTCCCAAGGAGGGTGGTGGTGGGTTTCCCCCTTTCCCTTCCCGCTCGCTCTCCCCCTCTTCTCGCTGAGCTCCTTTTTCCTTCTCAGTTGGATCAAGAAGCTCTCTGGCACTTCAAAAGGCACAAACTGGCATGCAGAGGAGGCTTTGTAGGGAATACAAGAAAATTGGAGACCCCTGGGAGGGCAGATCTCGACTTAATAGGAGCCTGTAATTACGTGGCAAAGCCTTTGTGCGGTGCCTGACGTTTTACAGACCCCCTTTCTCCATCACAATCTCCTTCTTCCTCCTTTCCTTCGGACCAAAAACCAGTCTGATTAAGAAAACCCCCTTTGCCAACATCTGAGCCAGAGAGAAAGAGAGAGGGAGGGAGCCAGAGGGGGAGGAGGGAGCGAGAGGGAGGGAAGAGAGAGCGAGAGAGCCCCTTGGACTTGTAAAGTAAAGGTCTAATTATCATTCCCTGCAATAGTATCGCGGGGAGACAAGACAAACTGAAACCCACAGTCACTTCAAACGGGCTGATTATTTTGCTTGGGCATTAACTCCTCCAGATTTGTTTAAGATCCTGTTGGAAAAACTCATTTGCATGTTTTGATAACAGCTGCGGGGAAACTTGTTGGAAAAAATCCACAACTATCTCAATCAAATTTTCTTCTCTCTGCCCTTTTTTTCTTTAGCGTTTCCTGTCGTGCTAACAGTTTTGGGGGGTGGGGGAGTGTCTGAGAGAGAACGAAGGCGAGAGCAAGCAAATTAAGGCTCCGTGGGGCTCCGTAGAGACAGCTATTAAGTAATGTCAGAAAGGAACGGGAGGCTCTCCCACGCTTCTTCCGCGAACCGAAGGCAGGTTCGGGGAGATCGGGAAGGAGCCGAATCGATTCGAGTCTCTCGCGCCGCTCGGAATCCCGGGGCCAGGGCAGTCGGAAATTTACATATTTATTTAGCTGGAGGAAAGAACTCGAGGAGCGGAGCTTCATTGCTCCCCCCTCCTCCCACCCTGGCCAATTTCGTAACCTCTTCCGTGCGGCCAAGGTCGCTTCCCCAGGCGACAACGCGGAGTCGGGAGGGTCGCGCTGCCCAGATGCGCAGGAGTCAGGGGCATTCCTGGAGCGAGTGGCCAGGCGAGGGTCCTGAGCACAGGGTCGGACCCGGGTGCCTGGGCGGGCGGGGGAGCGGCCGTAGGAGGAGGGACAGGGAGGGAGAGAGGAGCTCCCACGTCTAGGGATAATGCCCTGCCGCCCGTCTGCCGAGCCCTAACTTGACAAGGAACAGAGAGGTGCTGAGGGATTTTTTCATGACCTGTTGGAATTTGGTAACAGCTTTAATAGTCTCATTAGAAATGAGTTACTATATGACGAGTAAGTAAAATATTAAGTGCTTATTTGTGGCATTTTATGTTCTTCAAACACACACACACATACTTTCCCGCTGGCTTGATTACTAGACTTTTTTTCTCCCCCCTTCTTCTCCCTCCTATAGCCGAGAGGCTCGACTGGAGAGAAAGAAGGGTCCGAGTGTGTGTAAATGGTTTCTGGGCTCCAAACGGCCATAGTTAGCCCAGAACTCCCAGCCCCGATCTGGGAAAAGAACATTTGATGCCATCAAAGGGCTGCAGATTGAAACCAGATGTGCTCGCGCGGTTCTTTCCATGCATTTAATTAAGGAGCCGGGATGGAGGAGACTTTTTCATCATTAGTCCACCCACTCCCCGCTCCTATTTCCACCCCCTCGCCCTCCACCCGCCCCCGGCCCCCCGCCCCCGCTCGCTCGCACCCCCGACCGGGAGCCCCAAGCCCCCCCAGCGCCGCGCGGTGCGCCGCGCCCGCCGCTCCGTCTCCCCAGCGGTCGGGGCTCGAGGCAGTAAACATCTGTCCGCGTCTGGGCCGGTGCGAGCCGAGCGGCAGGGCTAGCGGGGTGCTGCTGGGCGGCGGACGCCTTCCGCGGGGATCTCCCGCACCGCCGCGCGCGCGAGCCTCCGCTGGGCGGCACACGTGGCGGTGCCACCCGCTCGCTCGAAGGGACGCGACTCAATCGCACAGAGAGGTCCTCCCCAGGGGTCCCGCCGGCCGGGCTGGGCTGAAAGGGCCGAGGGGCCCTCCCTTCCGTGCAGGCCGAGCGAGGCAGCGCCGGTTTCCGCAGCCGGGTCAGCCTCCTGCAGGCTCGCGGGCCCCGCTCAGACCCGCACGGGGCCCGAGCCTCGCCCTGCTCCTCCACCCTCGCTGACAGTCGAATTTAACGTTTCTGTTTGTCCCGACACTGACCGAACTGCCCTTTGTGACAAAGGTCTGGGCAAGAGACCAGGGGCTTCGGACACCCCAGGACGCGCCGCGCTTCCGCTGGAGACCCAGGCTCTCCGTCAGTCCGGGAAGCCCGCCTTCGGGAGACAGCGGCCTGGTCCCTGCAGGGCCGCCAGGCAGTCTGGTTAGTGGCCGGGAGACAGCGGCCTGGTCCCTGCAGGGCCGCCAGGCAGTCTGGTTAGTGGCCGGGAGACAGCGGCCTGGTCCCTGCAGGGCCGCCAGGCAGTCTGGTTAGTGGCCGGGAGGCAGCGACGGGGAGGAGAGATCAGAGCTGGGCCCTCCTGGGAAGCACAGTCGGAGGTCTGCGCTCGCACTCGCCGTGTTCTCGGGAGGGATCAGGCACTCCCTTAACATTATCCACTTGTCATTCGGGTAATAATGTCAACCAGTCCTACCAATACTAACTACGACGCCGTTTCAACAAAAACATCAGACACATTTGCTTAACATTTGTCGACCGAATATGTATCTGTGTGTAAGTTATATAAATTTTTCTATGCACTCTTCCCCCAAATCCTCAGCTGCTGGGGCTGAGAATTCAAATACTTCTGACTTCTGGGTGAGCTCCGCCGTGGCCCCGCAGCTCTCCCACCAAGGCTCTCAAGGCCCAGCCTGGGGGTCCTCCTCCAGCAATTGGGGTGGCCTTTGCGGACCTTGGGGAGGGAGGGGTGAGCAGAATGTCTTCCAAGCCCGAAAACGAATTCAGGGTCAGACTAACAAGGTGTCCAGGGAAAGGGAGAAGCCAGTGTTGGGCCAGGGTCTGGAGGCAAGCGGCAGGATCCCCTCTCACCAACCCCGAGCGTTTTTTCCTGGAACCCTGCGGAGGCGCGGGAGAGCGGAAGGAAGGCTCCGAAGGCTCGAGGGGCCCTTCTGCACCCCGGCAGGCAGGCACCCCTTGGCCTCCGAGGCCAAGTCCCAGAGTCCCTCAGCCTCAGCCAAAATCACCGCAGGGAGTCCGGACAGCAGGGTGGGCTGGAAGAAAGCTCTGGGAGGGTCCCCAGGAAAGCAAATAAATCCCCAAGGCAGAAGCCCGGCAGAATTGCTTTTTTGGTGTTGCTTTTTTAGACCTTTTTAGGTTTTTTCTTTTCCTTTTTTTTCTATTAACGATTACTAGTGGGTTGGATCCACACCCTGATTATGTTTACACAACATTTGTAATTTGCTGAGATTCTGGATTTGCTGGATTGTAATTGAAAGCTATGCGGATAACCCTACAGGGAGATTCAAGACCAACTGGAGAGCTCTGGTCACCCAATAAATGGTGAAAAGCATGGGTTTGTACCTAGCTGGCCAGGCGGAAAAGGCTCTCAGGGACCCTCAGAATCAGCGTCAGTGCTCTACTTTGGGCACACAAAGGTAGGCAGGAGAGGCCTTCTCAGAATGCCCAAGGTGGCTGCCTGGCCTCTCCTTGCAGTCCAGGCGCCAGGCCTTGCTCGCTAGAGAGGTGGAGGGAGGGGGAAATTGGTGGATCAAAGTTCTTTCGGCTCAGGTTGCAGGAACCAGGAGGGCCAAGTACCTCTAGAATTGAAGAACCACCATCTGGCAAAAAGATGTCAGGAGAAGGGAAGCTGTGGCTGGGAGCATATGCCCGTCCCAGCAAGCAGGCAGCAGGTCTGGCCTGGGAACTTAGAAGGCCCCAGAGAACGCTGTGGCCTGTTTAGTTCCTTAATCGCTACTTTCCTTTCCTGGTGTGATTTCCTTTGGGGAAGAGTTGGGAGGAGAGCATTTCTGACTCAAAATCTCTGAACATGTGTAGGTCTTTCCTTGGCTTTCACTTTGACTTCCATCCATCAATCCGTATTTATTAAGAATCTGAAGCTCCGGGTGATGTCAGTAACCAGAACCCTCTTCCTCATGACCCTTCCAGCATCTAAGAGCGCCTTTCCAACCCTTCTTTCGGCCCCACCCTTTTAAAAAATAACTCCCGTTTCTGGATTCTTCCACAAGTAAGTGGGAACAAAGCTGGGACTAGCAAGGAATTTGCCGAGAGATCAGAGCCCGGCAGGAGGGGAAGGAGGTTTGCTTTATGGCCATGTGCCCTTGGGTGGTCCTATTCATAGTTAGGTTTGGTATTGATTACTGTCCAGGGTTTCCTTGGCACAGGAAGCTGGCAGAACCGTGCCTCATCTGGCTAGCAGAATGTGCGCCCACCCTAAGAAGCTTCCCCTCTGAGGTGGAAACCAGGAGTTGCCTTCCCTGGCATGTTCATAAGCTGACACGATAATCACATGTGACAGGTCACCGGCTCCATGACACATAAGCAAGACAATACCACCCTCATGCAAATAATATGTTTTGGGGGTAGAAATGCTTTCCTGCTCACGGTTCACAATCCAATATATATTCATTAATGATGAGACAGGGGAAAACAGAGAAGTGCAAGATAATTCCACAGGCCCACCGGCTTGTAGTGTTTCTGAGAAGGAAACTCAATGCCAGCCTTGAAAGAAACTCTCCTTTACCCTCAATTCTGGCTCTTGTAATCGTAAGTGGCATTGTCGGACCATTCCTGCCTTGCATGGGTGAGTGCCCTCCACTGACTCCCACCTCCATCCAGGAGCCCTATTGAGTGATATTGAAATTTTGCAAGAATGAAATACAGTAGGACTAAAACACATTTCCAAGTAGTACACTGGTAACGTGCCCATCCTATTATAGGCCGGAAGTCCAACATACTCAGTTGGGACTCAGTGCAGTTTCACAGAGGCTATCTGCTCCTCCAACCACTGACACTAACGTTGCACGCACCACCGGGCCAGCTTTAGCTAAAGACATCTGTAATCTGCACATTGCCAAACTCAGTGAATACTCTTAGACCTTATTTTGCTAAATGTCTCAGCTGTTATCAACAGTACTGAACATTCTCTTTTTGAAATTTCTTCTCCTGGTGTCCTCTCTTGCTCTGAAGACCTCCTGGAGGTCTTCAGAGAATATTCCTTTTCTTCAGCTCACTTCTTACATGTTGCTACTCTCCAGGGTTCTGCCTTTCATCTTCCCCATCCTCTCCATTGAACAGGTTGTTACTGTAAGATCTCATAGATTTTCACAGGTTAACTACCACTTGTTTGTCAATGAGTCTAGTGTCTAAAGTTTAAGCTTTGTTACTTACTGCCACGCTGGGCAAAGTGAGCAATTTAGTTACCTCTGTAAACCTCAGTTTACTCCTCTTTCCCATAGGGCTAATCATGGCCCCTCCTGACATATATTTGTGAGAATTAAATGAGAATGTATGCAAGCCCTTTAACACAACAGGGCTTAGCATATAGTAAGCCCAGAAAGAAGAAAAGATAACTCTGTTCTTGCTGACATTTGTTCATTCATCAAGGAACCTTAAACTCAACAAGTCTAACACCAAACTCGCCTAGTCTTTCCATGCCCCTCCTCTTTCCCCAGCAGGAAACTTAGGAGTTACCCCAAATTCCTCTCTCTCTGACCCCAACTCCAGCTTATCCAGGTTATCATGAAGGTCTGCCTACGTTACATAGCTGGCATCTAATCTGTCATTATATAGTCTATAAGGGATGGTTGATAGTCCTGAAGGTTAAGTAAGACCAGAGCAAATGAACAGGCGACGTGCACAGCTGTGATATTATGGTGTGTTCCAATATATAAAACACAACAAGTAGTCAAAATGCCTTGTGAAATACCCTCAAAGGAAACATGAATGTGCAGGTACTACACCTTCTTTCTCCTGAGGAAGCCGAGGCTTTCTAAACCAGGAAAACTCAGACCTACCACAAAAGGGCAAATGGCTGTTGGGAGGATTAAGAAGACAAAAGAAAGAAGTCCTACCCTAGTCCTTACTCAACTAATGTTGATTTCTTTCATCTGCTCTTTCCCTTAGGATCAGATAGCCCAGGCTAGGTTCCTCTGGGCACCACAAAGAAACCGGAAGCTAAATCCTTGCTGTCTTTCCATTTTAGAAAAGTCCCTCAAGGGTAGGCAAATGCATGTGATGAAGATGCTTCAAACTGGGAACAGTTCCAGGCAAGCAGCAGCACACAGAGCTGCTAGGGAAACCACTGCGGACTCTTCCCTCCTGCCCCAGAACAGCTAAAGCCTGGTGGCTTCTCATATCACACTCAGAATTAGAGGACCTGCCTGCTCACTAGATTCTTGGCCCTTCACAAGACATCTGAGCTGAGGTCCCAGGCTGGCTTTCTGCCTCTGCAGGCTCCCCGACTTTTGGGTCCTGGAGCACTATTTCTAAGCCAAGCAAAAGTGGGTGGGCTCTTAAAGGAGAGCTACAAAATGCTTTGGGCCTGGGTAAGTCGGGCTGAGTTGAAACCCATAAGGTCCTTCAGTTGACTTTAATGCTTATTTATAGCCTACCCAGTGGGTGTGCCACTTTGGATCACCTTCTTTGGCTTGCTGCTCTCATAAATCTGGAGCCAAGTGCAGCCCAGTCTCCACCTGCTTTCTTCTCCAGAGTCCTTGCGCAAATCTCTCTTTCCAAACGGGGCTTACCCTTCTCTTCTCCCAGTTCTCCCCTTTCCTCTAGGACCAGCTTCAGGCGAACAAAGAGCCTAGCTGCGTCTCCTATGGGCCAGTTACACTTGCTAGGTATACATATGTATTATTCTCCTTGTTTTATATATATATATTTTATCATCTTAAACCCACCTGGATTTGGCTCATCTTAAGTTCTGCTCCATGGCAAACAGCGGTAAGAAATTTCAGGGCCATATTTTTTTTGCTCACCTCCAAAGTTTGCTGTGAGATAACATGTATATGAGGAACTTAGTATAAAAGCCATGACTGCAAATAAGACTAGTTCTTTTCTTGCTTCTTTATCATTACAGAAGAAGAGAGGAGAATTGATAGAAAGGGATTTACACATTTAAAAAATTTTTAAGACCTGAAATAACGTATTATTTCAACACTTTGCGGCTCATGAACTATTAACTTCAACATTTTAAGTCACCATTCACCTTTTTATACAATACACACCCTTACTTTTCATGAACTTGGTGTCCAGCTTCACATTTAAAACACAAGAACCAGCTTCGTGCAATGGCAGTATCATAGCCAATGAGGTTTATCCGAGGTGCGATTATTGCTAATTAAAACACCAGAACCATCTTTCTCAACATGATTTTTTTTAAACTTCCTTTTGCCACTCGCCTTTTAATCTTTTCCTCTTTCTGGAATTTTTCCTTTGAGTATCTGCTGCTCCTTTAAGCTCGAAGTCTGAATTATTTCCTTCAAAATTTGAAGAGTATGATTTATTGATCTCTCTAATTTATCAGGTGTCTCAGTTTCCCCATTAAAAATTATTATACAGGATCTCAAATATCTGGTTTTATGTTATTTTGGACCAAATGACCATTAATCTTTAACCTTGCCAGACAGGCTATTATGTCCCACTTTGAGCCTAGCATGAGAGAAGAGTAGAGCTTTAGCAGCTCAGGGAGGTAGATTCCTTGGTTCTGCCTTAAAGATTTCAAGTGAGTTACTTAGTCCTTCTGAGCTTCAGCATTTCAAAGAACTGCTGAAAAAATGTAAGATAACATAGGTAAGGATCCATCAGAATGCCTGGCAAATAGTGAATATTCAATGATAGTTCACAAAGTGATAGTGTCCACTTTGGGCCATGATGCAGCAGCTTGCAGCAGACCAACCATGTTCCCACCAAGAGCAGCCCAAAAAATCTGAAATATTAGATCCTCCTCACCCCAAATATCAGAGGGCTTGTAAGACAACTAGGACTTAAATGATTATGTTCCAGAGAAGAATGCTTGTTGAGACAAACCAAACTTTGTCCATCTCCCCTTTATCCTTGGGTTGCCTGCCACATTTTGGCATAGAACAAGAACAAGAAGAAAGTTCCTGCTAAGAAGCAGGGACTCCAGCAGAGCTTTATCAATGGAATGGCATTAAAGGAAGATAAGCTTGAGTTTGGGACTGCTGAGCTTTCATAAAGGAGGGAGGCTGAGACAAATGAGACCAATATCCACATGTCTGTCCCCTCAAGGTATTTAAGTTGAACCAGGCAAAAGGCTAAGAGGCATAGCACAATGTGAATAAAAATTAGATCGGACATTTTGGCAACCTGACAAGGGGCAGGAAGATAAAAATTGAAGCTCATGGCATATTAGGGAGAAGAGGCCACAATAAATACTTCAGGCTCTCTGTTAGGAGATCTAGTAAACTATACCCTAAAGAATGCAAACAAATTGATGCAGACTGAATTGAACAAAATTGAGTTCATTGCCCATTGAATTGAGCTGATTTGCCTCTCTTTCGCTTTCAAAGACAAGCTGAATTCTCTGTTAAGGTATACAACATCCAGAGTCACTATAATTTTCATATAAAATGCCTAACATTTCATTCTTTTAAAAAAGGGGGCATATTCAGAAACAAGACCAAGGGAAACAACACACAACAGAAATAGGTGGCTCAGATATCAGAGAAAGCAAACATGGACTTAAAAAACTAATAACATAACTAAAGTAATGTATCATTAGAATTTCACCAGTGGAATTTTAAAAATCAAATGGAATTTCTAGAACTGAAAATATAACTTAACTTGAAAGTCCAGTATATAAGTTTAAATGGATATTTGACACAGTTCAAAAGATAATTAGTGAGCTGAAAAATAGACCAGAAGAAAATATCCAGGCTGACGCATGGAGGTTAATAAATGCTGTGGAGCAGAAAGTATTCTGGGAAGCTGGAGGAGTAGGAGGCACCAGAAATTATCTCTCCAGTAAACAATTACAGTGGCAGAATCTGTCTAATATATGGATGGTAAATTGAGGTTAATACTAAGCCCCATGGCAGGCAGTTGTGCACATGTTCCTAGAGCAGCTAGAAACTTACTAGATCCCGATTGGGCAAAAAGAATTCTATCCTCCAACATCAGGGATCTGTGCTCTAATTACTGGTTGCTGCTTCTGATCACAGAGGTGCAGATGAACAGGAGGATGACAATTACTATCATACTCCCCCATTGTTGCAATCCCCTCCCCTCAAGCTAAAATGATTTCTAGGGGTTTTAGTGGCCAGTGCCCTTCCTCCCCCTTCATTTTACTCCTTTTCCCCATTTAGGAGATAGACATTAAAGATTATAAGATTCAGGGGCACCTGGGTGGCTCAGACAGTTAAATGCCTGACTCTTGATTTTGGCTTAGGTCATGATCTCAGGGTCCTGGAAAGCAGCCCCACATCAGGCTCTATGCTGGGTGTGGAGCCTGCTTAAGATTTTCTCTCTCCCTCTCCCTTCACCCTCCTTCCTTGCCTCCCCCCACCCCGGACTCATGCTCTCACTCTCTCTCTCTCTCTCTCAACGACAGTAAAATAAATAAAGATTAGGACATTCACAAGCAACTATATGTGTGGAAAATTAGAAAGTGACTGTTCACACCCAAGAAAAGGTGCAGGCTCAGGAAAGACCTGAGAAGATCTTAAGTTTGCCCCTCCGGCGGATCTTTGGAATACAGACGGTCTGCAACAATAAAAAGCAATAAACAAAAACAATAATTGAAACCTTGGTAAAGGAGAAAAATCTGATTTCCAGGTTATCACATTATTAGATTCAAATGTTTTACTTTCTTTCTTTCTTTCTTTTTTTCCCTAAGATTTTATTTATTTATTTGACAGAGACAGACACAGTGAGAGAGGGAATAGAAGCAGGGGGAGTGGGCGATGGAGAAGCAGGCTTTCCGCTGAGCAGGGTGCCCGATGTGGGGCTTGATCCCGGTACTCTGGAATCATGACCTGAGCCAAAGGCAGATGCTTAACAACTGAGCCACCCAGGCACCCCAAACATTTGGCTTTCAACAAAAAATCACTAGGCATATGAAGAAACAGAAAAATAAGGCCTATTAAAAGTAATAAATAAATAAATAAACAAAAAGTTTCCTGGAGAAGATTTGACAGAAGACCTACTAGAAAAGGCATTAAAAACACCATTGTCGGGGCGCCTGGGTGGCTCAGGGGGTTAAGCCGCTGCCTTCAGCTCAGGTCATGATCTCAGCGTCCTGGGATCGAGCCCCGCATCGGGCTCTCTGCTCCACAGGGAGCCTGCTTCCCTTTCTCTCTCTCTCTGCCTGCCTCTCTGCCTACTTGTGATCTCTGTCTGTCGAATAAATAAATAAAATCTTTAAAAAAAAAAAAAACCATTGTCATAAATATGTTCAAAGAATTACAGGAAGATGTAGAGAAAGTAAAAAAAAAATGATGTGTGAACAGAATGACATTATCAACAAATAAAAAGGAGTCAAAAAGAAATTCTGGAGCTGAAAAGTACGTAACTAAAATGATAAATTCACTAGAAGAATTCAAAGGCATATTTGAGCAGGCGGAGGAGAAAATCCACAAACTTGAAGGTAGAATGGTGGAAATTATCAAATGTGAAGAACAGAAGGAAAAAAAATTGAAGAAAAGTGAACATAGCTGAAGTGAACTGTGGGCCACTATCAAGCAGGCCATTTACACGTTGTGAGAGTTCCAGGAGAAGAGAAAGAGAAAGGGACAGAGAGAATATCTGAAGAAATAATGGCTGAAAACTTCCCAAATTTGAAGAAAGACATGAATATAAATATCTAAGAAGCTCAACATTCTCCAGATAAGACGAACTCAAAGAGACTCACACTGGGACACATCATAATCAAACTTTCAAAAGCCAAAGATAAAACCAAGCCAAGATAATCTTGAAGCAGCACAAGAGAAGCAGCTAACCACATACAAGGGATCCTCAATACAAGTATTAGCAGATTTTTTTCGTCAGAAATTTTGGAGGTGAGAAGACAATGGTTCAATATATTCAAAGTGCTCAATGTGGGGGAGAAAACATCGTCAACCAACGGATCCTGTATCGAACAAAACTATCCTTCAAAAGTGAGGGAGAAATTAAGACATTTCCAAATAAGTAAAATCTGATGGAGTTCATTTCAACTAGAACTGCCTTACAAGAAATACTCACAGGAATCCTACCAGGTGAAATGAAAGGAAACTAGACAGTAAATTGAAGCCATTTGCAGAAACAAGTATCTTCATAAAGTTAAATACAAAGGCAGTTATAAAAGTTAGTATTATTTTAACAGTGGTTTGTAATTTCACTTTTCCTGTTCCACATTACTTAAGAGACTTAATTAATGTATTTTTTAAGGTTATTATCTAAAAGCTAGTGTCACTGTAACTCTGGCTTATAACTCTACATGCTGCTTTATATATGATTTATAAGACTAATGCATTCAAAAGAATTATTAGTGTAGCTTTTTGGGCACACAATGTAAATGATGTAATTTTGTGACATCCACCACCAGGAGAGGTAGTGACAGAGCAGTAAAGGAGTAGAGTTTGTATTTCACTGAAGTTAAACTGGTATAAATTTAAATTACAGTGTTTGAACTTTAGGATGTCAAATGTGATCCCCATGGTCACCACAAAGAAAATAGCTACAGAATATATACAAAAGGAAATGAGAAGTAAATTTAAATGTTTGACTATAAAAAATTTAAACACAAAAGCAGATAGTAATGCAAGAAATGAGGGACAAAAAAGCTGTAGGGCCTATAGAAGAAAAAACAGCAAAATGACATAATTAAGTCCCTCCTTATTAGTAAATGGATTAAACTCTCCAATCAAAAGACAGAAACTAAGGAGGTGGGATTATGGACATCGGGGAGGGTATGTGCTTTGGTGAGTGCTGTGAAGTGTGTAAACCTGGTGATTCACAGACCTGTACCCCTGGGGATAAAAATATATGTTTATAAAAAATAAAAAATTAAAAAAAAAAAAAAGACAGAGACTGGTGGAAAGGAAATGATGTGTGATGGAGCCATATGCTGTCCGCAAGAGACTTACTTTAAATCCAAATCAGAGACTGAACGTGAAAGGATGGAAGAAGATATTTCATCAAATAGTAACCAAAAAAGAGCAAAAGTGGCTATAGGGATATTAGAAAAAATAGGTTTTATATCAACATAGGTTAAAAGAAATGAATAAGAGCACTGTATATTAATAAAAGTTTCAACACAGCAAGAATATATAACAATTATAAGCATTTATATACCTAATGACAGACCAGCAAAATATAGGAAGCAACAACTGACAGAATTATGGGGAGAAGTAAACAGCTTTACAATAGCAGGAGACGTCAATGCTTAACTCTCAAGAGCAGATAGAAGTAGACAGAAGATAAAGCAACAAAGGTCTTGAATAACACCATAGAGCAACTAGATGGAACAGGCCTCACAGAGCACTCTACTTGAGGACAGGAGCACTCACATCCCTCTCCAGTGCACACAGAGCAGTTTCCAGGGTAAACCATATGTTAGCCACAAATCAGGTCTCAGCAGATTGAAATGACAGATACCATCCAAATTTTCCCGACCGCAACAAGATGAAATTAGCAATCAACAACAGAAGCAAAACTGGAAAGTTCACAAAATAAACAACAGACTTTCAAATAAACAATACTATTTGTAACAGACTTAAACTGCAAATAATCCAAATATTCAATATTATGAATATATAGCATGATGCTGATATAACTGAATATTACCTGCTGCTACGTGAAATAATATGATCGAGGCCCAAAGAGATAGTGTTGATAGGAAAATGTCAGACATAAAGAACACCTTTTGTTTGTTTCTCTTATGTTTAAAAAAGCCAGTTCCCTTCATATTCCACTTCTCAAGCTGAAGACATCCCACACTATATTTTTTACAGGAACTATAATTCAAGCAAGAAATTGGAGGCCTAGTTCTTGCCATTTATCTACTGTTTGTCTTCCACAGAGAATTTCTGTAAGGATGAGTAGAGGCATGTAAGAAAAAAAAAAAGCCTTAAAACAGAATATTAGTTGGCTTAACAAGTATCAAATATCCTTACAAATTGCCTTCTGGTATGTAGCAGGATATTAAATATACTTTTGTGTGTTCAATTAAGTGATATACTAAGTACATAGCACTGAAAACAGATGTCTAAAATATAAAGGCCATGAAATTTCCTCCTAGCTATGCAGCCATTAACATTAACCTCAATCTCCTAACTTTGGAACTGCAGTAATAGCAATAATTGCTATCATTTGATGAGTATTTACTATAAGCCAAATACTGTGTTCCATTTTATATATCCATTACTTCATTTAATCTTCACAATAATCCCAGAAAGTAGGTTTTACTATCCCCTTTTGCCAATAAGGAAACCAAGGTTAAGTAATTTTCCCAGGGTAGGAGAGGGCACTCAGCCATGATTAGAACCTGATTCTCTGACTACAATTAGGCGCATGCTGCCAATGACACTGACAGATAGTGTGTCATGCTGGTGTGTATCAGTGATTTACAGAAGTGTCAATGCAATAATCTGAACCTGTAAATGTAAGGTTTTTTTTTTAAGATTTTTTTTTTAATTTGACAGAGAGAGATCACAAGTAGACAGAGAGGCAGGCAGAGAGAGAGGGAGAAGCAGGCTCCCTGCTGAGCAGAGAGCCTGATGCAGGGCTCGATCCCAGGACCCTGAGATCATGACCTGAACCAAAGGCAGAGGCTTAACCCACTGAGCCATCCAGGTGCCCTAAATGTAAGTTTTAATACAAACTCAGCCTCAGGAGTCCCTGCTTACCTTCCCATGGCCTCTACTTTACTCTTACTTGACCCTCTTGAGTATCCTGTAGCAGCAATTAAAAAACTAGAAATATCAGAAGGAAGAAGAGGACATTGGTCCCTTTGTTTATCTCACCAAAGGGTGCATATCCCCAAATTGGGTTACCATTGAGTATTTTGGAGCCTCTCTTTGCTTTCTTCCCCTGGGAGTGGAGTAACGAGAAAAGTTGTATAGTAGCATTCAGACTTACTATTTTTCTTGGTGGAAAAGTGGAAAAGAATTATAAAACGTAGGGTTAAACACCCTATAAATCAAAGTATACTTGTACTTAGATTATTTTTTTTTTACCCAGCTCTTGTTTGAAAGGTTCCAATTTTTTGTTTGTTTGTTTGTAATGAAGATTCCTTTGCCATATCACATTGACATAAGTATTATCAAAAGCATGTTCCTCAGTTGCTAGGAGTCAGACTCTTATTCTTAGACCATAGGAAAGACTTGTTATCATGACCTTGGACTGTGTTGCTGAAATGTGCTCTTTCTGAAGATAAGAGTCTCATTGAAAAATGAATCTATACTTCCATAGGTTGAAGAAGAATTTCAGCTACTGCACCCTGCTGTAGCAAGACAACTAATAAAAACCTTGAACCCATTACTCATGTATGAGAACAAAGAGAGCTTTATTGAAGATCAAATAAAAGTAGAAATACTGAGTCAGGCAGTAGATTAAGTGAAGATTCCAGCATTCTTTTTTGTTCACATTGCTTTTAATGATATTTGAGATTAAAGGTTCAATAGAATTCAACACAGTGACCTTAAGAAACTTAATTTTCTATATTTGCAGATTCTAACTATTCACCTCAAAACTTTACTTCTCAACAAGATGTCTGTCTTCATTTTATTTTTCACGCCTGTCTGTCTCAGTCTTAACCAGCAAAATATGACCCTTTTTAAATCTCTCAGACCCTTCTGCATTAGATAGTCATTCATTTACTTACTCAACTCAACATGTGTTGATTGCCTACTGACCCTGAGGATTAAAACAAGCAATCAAGCAAGCAAACAAACAAACAAACAAAAACAGGTTTGCTCATGGTATGCTCACTGTCTAAGAGGGGAGATAAACACTCTGAAATTTAGACAATGATTTGGCAGAGGCAATGATTGAACATTATATTTTTCAAATAAAAAAAGTAATTTCTTTAATTTCTAAAATTTATCTAGTCCCAAGCCCTTCATCCAGCAGGACCTAAAAAAAACTTAAATTCAGTATTTAATGGTATCTCAGAGTTCTAGAGCCAAATAGTCTCTCCAAGATAATTCAGTCTCTTTGGGGATTCTGGTGTTCCTCTTTCCACTTGCTTTCTATCCCCTGGCTTTCCTCTAGGAGCATCTAAGCACATCAGGGAGGGGTTTCAAGCCTCAAAGATACTGAGGAGAGAGATTATAAGATCCACAAATAGGATCCACAATCCACAGATAAGTCCTGTTTTGATTACTAGGTCTTCTGTATGGGACCAATTTCTGGCCTCCCCTTTGCAGGTATTATTGATGAACGTACACTTGCTTTCTCTTAGATGGTTAAATCAATATTCATGTTGGTTCCCTAAGGCCCACTTGGACTCTATCCAGTATACCCCTCTCCGTTTCAGCCCCCTGGGTCCAGCTCCCCAGTGCCAGGATCCTTTTCATAAGTCTCCTCATCCTGTGCCACAGCAATACCATAAAAGTCCAATGGTTCAAATAAATTACTTTCTTTACCTCCTACCTCCCACACCATGGGGCTTGTGAATTTCTGGATCTCTTCTATACATTAAAGGAGAGGAGGGAGTCTTCAGAGGGCTAACTCAGGCCTCCTAAGCAAACCAAGCCTTTCCATCTTTTTTTTTTTTTTTAATATTTATTTATTTATTTATTTGAGAGAGAGAGAGAGAGAAAGGGGAAGATGGGGAGAGGGAGAGAGAATCTCAAGCAGACTCCCCACTGAGTATGGAGTCTATCTTGGGGCTTGATCCCACGACCCTGAGATCATGACCTGAACCTAAATCAAGAGTCAGACACCCAACCGACTCAGCCACCCAGGTGCCCCTGTTTTTTCTTGATATAGGATAAAATTCTGTGAGGTTATCTCTTTTTGGATTTCTAAATAGGAAATAGAGGGAAACACTCTTGAGGTTGGGAGATATGGTGGGAAGGCGCTCTATGGTAGAAGGCCTGAGAAACTGATTCTGACCACTTAATAAGCATAATTAAAACTAGAATTACAAAGGAAAGTCATATTGACTTCAGATGAACATGGCAGGCTGAGCAGGCAAACCCCAAACCAAGGAAAAGGAATGCCTGAGCCAGAAAGAAAGTCCTGAAGAAAACCCATGAAAATTAATTTTCACAGAGGAGGAGGAGCCAAGATGGTGGAGGGCTGGCAGACTGAGATGACATCAGGTCGCAGGAGTTGAGCTAGATAGTTATCAAACCATTGGGAACACCTACAAACCCAACAGGAGATGGAAGAGAACAGCAGCAGTTCTAGAAACAGAAAATTGACCACTTTCTGAAAGGTAGGACATGTGGAGAAGTGAATTTGAAGTGATGGGAAGATAGACCATGGTGGGAGGGGCCATCTCCTGGCAAGCAGTGGAGCAACGGAGCACAAAATTTTAAATTTTAGAAGTCTGCTCCACTGAGGGATGTTGCTCTAGAGGCTAGTGGGGGTGGAGCCCTCACAGGGACAGTCTGGCCTCAGGTCCTGTGGGGCCACAGAAGGACCGGGGATGTCTGAGTGTCCCAGAGCTGCCAGGTATCAGAGCAGGGAAGCTGGCTGTAGAGACGGAGCCAAGAAGTGAGCTATCAGCTCGGGGCTACCTTAAACTGTGACCCACGGTACAATCAGGCCACTGTTGTTTGAGCAGGACCCCACAAGTGGGAGATCTGGGGAGATCCACCTTCATCCACTGGAAGAGCAGACCAGTAGGAATCTGCGGGGTTTGGAGACTCCAAATGGGGCCATGCACCAGAGATAGAAACACTTGGTCACAGGCTGATTGAGCCTGAGTGCAGCTGGAGACCAGGGGCACATGAGGGAATGACAGCTTTTCTCCAAGGGCGCACTGAGGAATGGGGCACCAAGCTCTCAGCTCCTCCAGCCAGAGACCAGCCATCTTCATTCCCATCCTCCAGAGCTCTACGGAAAGTGCTCAGGGAACAAAAGTTCCAGAGAGCGAACCTCAGCAGATTGCTTAGCCTGGCCCCTGGCAAGGGCGGTGTGGTTCCACCTCCCACAAAGACATTTGAGAATCAGGGCAACAGGCTCCTCCTGCAGAAGATGAGCAAGAACATCCAGCTAAGACCAAACTCACTGATTAAGGAGAAGAGTGGATTCCAGAGGAGGAGACAGCAAAGCATGGAATTCATGGCTTTCTATCCATGATTCTTTAGTCTTGCAAAGTTAATTAATTTTTTAAATTTTAATTATTTCCTATTCTAATGTTTTAACCTTTCTCCTTCCTCTTTTAACATTTTTAACTACTTTATCTTAACAGGCTCTGTTCTATTCACCAGTCATATATATATATATATAATTTTTTTCTTTAAACTTCTTTTTACCCCTCCTTTTCTTCTTTTCTTCTCCAACCAATTTGGGGTCTCTTCTGATTTGGTTAGTGTACATTTTTCTGGAGTCTTTTCCACCCTTATAGTATTATATTCTCTTGTTCATATATTCTTATCTGGATAAAATGACAAGATGGAAAAACTTACCACAAAAAAAAAAAAAAAAGCCAACATGAGGGGCGCCTGGGTGGCTCAGTGGGTTAAAGCCTCCCAGGGTCCTGGGATCCAGCCCCACATAGGGCTCTCTGCACAGCAGGAAGCCTGCTTCCTCCTCTCTCTCTGTGATCTGTCTGTCAAATAAATAAATTAAAAAAAAAAAAAAAAGCAAGAGACAGTCTGAAGGCTAGGGACCTAATCAATATGGATATTGGTAATATTTCAGATCTAGAGTTCAGAATGACAATTCTCAAGGTTCCAGCCAGGCTTGAAAAAGGCATGGAAGATATTAGAGAAACCCTGTCTGGAGAAATAAAAGCTCTTTCTGGAGGAAAAAAAAGAACTAAAATCTAACCAAGCTGAAATGAAAAAAAAAAAAACTATTAATGAGGTACAATCAAAGATGGAGGCTCTTACTGCTAGGATAAATGAGGCAGAAGAGAGAATTAGTGATATAGAAGACAAAATGACTGAGAATAAAGAAGCTGAGCAAAAGAGAGGTAAACAACTACTGGACCATGAGGGGAGAATTCGAGAGATAGGGGATACCATAAGACAAAACAACATTAGAATGATTGGGACTCCAGAAGAAGAAGAAAGAGAGAGGGGGGCAGAAGGTATATTGGAGCAAATTAATGTAGAGAATTTCCCTAATATGGCAAAGGGAACAAGTATCAAAATCCAGGAGGTGCATAGAAACCCCCTCAAAATCAATAAGAATAGATCCACATCCCATCATCTAATAGTAAAACTACAAGTCTCACAGACAAAGAGAAAATCCTGAAAGCAGCCCGGAACAAGAAGTCTGTAACATACAATGGTAAAAAAATATTAGATTGGCAGCAGACTTATCCACAGAGACCTGACAGGCCAGAAAGAACTGGCATGATATATTCAGAGCACTAAATGAGAAAAACATGCAGCCAAGAATACTATATCCAGCTAGGCTGTCATTGAAAATAGAAGGAAAGATAAAAAACTTCCAGGGCAAATAAAAACTTAAAGAATTTGTAAGCACCAAACCAGCCCTACAGGAAATATTGAAAGGGGTCCGCTAAGCAAAGAGAGAGGCTAAAAGTAGTCTACCAAAAAGGAACAGAGACAATATACAGTAACAGTCACCTTACAAGCAAGACAATGGCACTAGATTCTTATCTTTCAATAGCTACCCTGAATGTAAGTGGGCTAAATGCCCCAATCAAAAGACACAGGGTATAAAAATGGATAAAAAACCAAAACCCATCAATATGCTGTCTACAAGACACTCATTATAGACACAAAGACACCTCCAGATTTAAAGTGAGGGGGTGGAAATCCATTTACCATGCTAATTGACATCAAAAGAAAACTGGGGTGGCAATCCTTATATCAGACAAGTTAGATTTTAAGCCAAAGACTATAACAAGAGACTAGGAAAGACACTATATCATACCTAAAGGGTGTGTCCAAAAAGAAGATCTAACAATTTTAAGTATCTATGCCCCTAACATGGGAGCAGCGAACTATATAAGCCAATTAATAACAAAATCAAAGAAACACATCTACAATAATACAATTATAGTAGGGGACTTTAACACCACCCCCCCTCACTGAAATGGACAGATCATCCAAGCAAAAGATCAACAAAGAAATAAAGGCCTTAAATGACACACTGGACCAGAGGGACATCACAGATATATTCAGAACATTCCATTCCACAGCAACAGAATACACATTCTTCTCTAATGCACATGGAACATTCTCCAGAATAGATCACATCCTGGATCACAAGTCAGGTTTCAACCAGTATCAAAAGATTGGGATCATTCCCTGCATATTTGCAAACCACAATGCTCTGAAGCTAGAACTCAATCACAAGAGAAAAGTTGGAAAGAACCCAAATACATTGAGGTTAAAGTGCATCCTGCTAAAGAATGAATGAGTCAACCAGGAAATTAAAGAAGAATTGAAAAAATTCATGGAAACAAATGATAATGAAAACACAACTGTTCAAAATCTATGGGACACAGCAAAGGCAGTCCTGAGAGGAAGATATCTAGTGATACAAGCCTTTCTCAAGAAACAAGAAAGATCTCAAATACACAACCTAACCCTACACCTAAAGGACCTGGACAAAGAACCGCAAAGAAAGCCTAAACCCAGCAGGATAAGAGGAATAATAAAGATCAGAGCAGAAATTAATGAAGTAGAAACTAAAAAAACAATAGAACAAATCAACGAAGCTAGGAGCTAGTTCTTGGAAAGAATTAATAAGATTGATAAACCCCTGGCAAGAAGTATCAAAAAGAAAAGAGAATTCACCCAAATAAATAAAATCATGAATGAAAGAGGAGAAATCCCAACCAACACCAAAGAAGTACAAACAATTATAAGAACATATTATGAGCAACTGTACTCCAGCAAATTTGACAATCTGAAAGAAATGGATGCATTTCTAGAGATGTATAAACTACCAAAACTGAACCAGGAAGAAATAGAAAACCTGAACAGACCCATGACCAGTAAGGAGATTAAAGCAGTCATCAAAAATCTCCCAACAAACAAGAGCCCAGGGCCAGATGGCTTCCCATGGGAATTCTAACGAACGTTTAAAGAAGAATTAATTACCATTCTCCTGAAACTGTTCCAAGAAATAGAAATGGAAGGAAAACTTCCAATCTCATTTCATGAGGCCAGCATTACCTTGATCCGCAAACCAGACAAAGATCCCATCAAAATAGAGAATTACAGGGCAATATTCTTGATGAACACAGATGCGAAAATTCTCACCAAAATACTAGCCAATAGGATCCAACAGTACATTAAAAAGGATTATTGACCACGACCA
The DNA here is from genome assembly GCF_011764305.1 of Mustela putorius furo. Lineage (NCBI taxonomy): Eukaryota > Metazoa > Chordata > Mammalia > Carnivora > Mustelidae > Mustela > Mustela putorius. Next base: position 777,971 of record NW_025421480.1, on the reverse strand, counting down.
AGTGGAATTTACTCCAGGTCTGCAAGTTTGGTTCAACATCTGCAAATCAATCAATGAGATACAATCCATTAATAAAAGAAAGAACAAGAACTATATGATACTCTCAATAGACGCTGAAAAAGCATTTGACAAACCACAGCATCCTTTCTTGATCAAAACTCTTCAAAGTGTAGGGATCGAGGGTACATACCTCAATATCATCAAAGCCATCTATGAAAAAACCCACAGTGAATATCATTCTCAATGGGGGAAAAACTAAGACCCTTTCCACTAAGGTCAGGAACACGGCAGGGATGTCCACCATCACCACTGCTATTCAGCATAGTACTAGAAGTCCTAGCCTCAGCAATCAGACAACAAAAAGAAATGAAAGGCATCCAAACTGGCAAAGAAGAAATCAAACTATCACTCTTTTCAGATGATATGATACTTTATGTGGAAAACCCAAAACTCCAAATCTGCTAGAATTTATACAATTCAGTAAAGTGTCAGGATATAAATCAGTGCACAGAAATCAGCTGCATTTCTATACACCAACAACAAGACAGAAGAAAGAGAAATTAAGGAGTCAATCCCAGCTACAGTTGCACCCCAAACCATAAAATACCTAGGAATAAACTTAACCAGAGAGGCCAAGAATCTGTACTCAGAAAACTACAAAGTACTCATGAAAGAAACTGAGGAAGACACAAAGAAATGGAAAAATGTTCAATGCACCCCTGGGGCTAATAATACATTATATGTTAATAAAAATGAAAAAATAAAAAAATAATTTGCACCAAGTTTTCCTCTAGAGACTTGACCTTCTCCTTGCTGTAAATTTTCTTAATTTCACTAGTTTGAATAAAGGTGGGCTTTTTTATGACCTACTGAGGATTTGATATGTTCTTTTTCATGTGTTTTTTCAGTTTTGGAAAAAAAATTAGTTATTATCTCTACCATTATCTTTCTCCCATTATCTATGTGCCTTCTGCCTGGAATTTTTTTTTCAAACATATATTGGAATTGGTGATTACATCCTTCATGTTCCTAACTTCTCTATCCTATATTGTATCTATTTCTCTGTATTGTTTTGAGTGACTTGATTTCCTCAGATCTGTTTTCTGTTTTATGAGTTCTTTCTCTAGTAGGATCTGGTCTGTTGTTCAACATATATACTGAGTTACTTTATTTCAATGACTACCTAGGTTAACTAGTTCTTTCTTACTGTCTCCTGTTCTTGCCTAATGATTGCTATCACCTCTTTTTTTTTTTTTAAATACTCTGAACATATTTATTAATCTCCCTTAGATGGCTTTACTATCTTTCTTTATGGTAAAAAAAAAATTGGGGGGCACCAGCTGAGTGGCTTAAAGCCTCTGCCTTCAGCTCAAGTCGTGATCCTAGGGTCCTGGGATCAAGCCCTACATCAGGCTCTCTGCTCAGTAGGGAGTCTGCTTCCCCTTCTCTTTCTCTTTGCCTGCCTCTCTGCCTACTTGTGATCTCTATCAAATAAATAAATAAATAAATAAATAGACTCTTAAAAAAAATTCCCATTTATGCACCCAATGACTTCTAGAAAGTTGGCTTGCTCGTTTTTAAATATTTGTGATGTTATTATGAGTAAATACAAAAATAATAACTAAATTGTTGTAATTAAAAATCAAGCTTAGCCAAAATTCTAGACAAAAATTATCTGGAAAATCAGAGTGTGGAGTTAATCATTCTAAGGCTTTTGCACTGTTGGTAGGAAGATACTGATAATGATTAATTTTAAACTGCTAAATTAAGGTAAATTGAGTTTATATGTTACAAATCTGAGGTTAACCATTAAAAGAATATAAATTGATGCATAATTCTGAAACCACAAAAGAAAAAGAAGAATTAAGAAAATTCTACAAAATCAATAGAAAGCAAAAAAAAAAAAAGAGAGAGAGAGAGAGAAAATATAGAGAAGCACCGTAAATATAAAACACAAAATCAAGTATATAGTACTCAAAATATTACAAACAGATTTAAATTAATTATTAAATGTCAGAATTGGTTAGACAATACTTAGAGGAAAATTCCAGGAATATACCAACAAAAGATACACTCAAAGCAAATTAAACCAACAAGATAAATGAGTCCTGAGGATGTAATATAGCATGGCGACTATAGTTAAAATGATATTATATTTCACATCTGAAAGTTGCTGAAAGAGTAAATTTTTAAAAAATTGTAACTAAGTGTGGTGATAGATGCTAATGAAACTTAGTTTAATCATTTCACAAAATATACTTATATCAAATCATTACATTGTATTTTAAAAACTAATACAGTATTTTTGTGTCAATTATATCTCAGTTTAATAAAGAGTAAATTATAACTGAAGACTAAAAAATAAGAGTATGGAAATATTAATAAAGGAAGGGATTAAATAAAATCTGGTTTAGTCACATGACAAAATACCAAACAGCACCTATAAACAAATAATCTCTCCATATCAAGATGTATAAATACGTCAATCTATCTACAGGTCCATTAACATAGCCTTTGAAAATTGAGTATAGAAGATGCAGAAGTATACATCAGTATGGTAGTATCATAACTATTTCCATAAGTGCTTTAAAAACATAAAATAATACTGTATAATGCTCATGAGTTTGTAGATTTGTAAGATTTAAAATTGTATAGTTGACAGAGTCACATCAAGTTCATGATAATGGTTGCCTTTATGAAAGGAAGGAGAAAAAGTATTATGGAACAAGAAACATAACTTCAATTTCATGTTTTATTTTTTGCCAAAAAATAAGGAAAAGTAAAAGAAAATATACTCATTAATAAAGTAGTAATAACAACAGGTGTATTATTATTAAAAACACATCATATGGGCAAGATATATGTATTATCAATAATATAATTTATTTAAGAAAAAAGAGAATAGAAGGAACTTATAATAATTGATAAGAAGAATGTAAAACAATGAGAATTTATCCTATAATTCTATGTAAATAACTAGAAAGTAAATAAGCAATGTTTTAGCAAAATAAAAATAAAATATATCAACCCCAGAAAAGGCAGAAATATTTACTAGGTCAAAATTCATGGAATAATAAAGAAATTTATTAAATAATTATCCCTTCAAAAGACACTGGAGTTGAGTAATTTTATGGGTGCATGCATCCAAACATGTAGGGAACAAATAACTCTGGGTCATTTAAGTTATTGTAGAACATACAGAAAGAGGGAATTTTCTAATTTCTTTTTTATATTGAGAGCTAACAAAACTCTGATACCAAAATTTTACAGAGAGAGCACAAAAACCAAAGGACTCATCAATTTCCTAAATAAAATATTAACAAGCTAAAATATTTCTTAAAAGACTAAGCTATAATGACTAAGCAGGATTTGTGCTAAGAATGGAGTGGTTTGATATTAGGATATGTATTACCATTCTAATTCAAAAGAAAATCATCCGAAGAGATACTGAAGAGATTTAATACAGTTCAGTATCTATTCTCAATAAAACTTTAAAAACAGGATTAGCGAGTAACTGTTTAACATGGTAAGATGCGTAGCTTAAAATAATTGAACAATATCATGCCTCATGATGTAACTCTATAGAAATTCCCATCAAAGTTGTGAGCCTATGATCACAAAGATTGTGTAAGACTGTCCAGGAAATGCCAGCTAACACAAGTAAATGAGAAAACTAGGGAATGGTTTAATAATATTGGTTTAACAATATTGGAAAGAGGAAGCAAATTTATCAAATGTTATAAAATGATATGATTGTCCACTTCAATAACCAGAGAAAATCAACAGAAAAGAAAACCCTTAGAATCAATGAGTTCAATAATGTAGCCAGTTAGAAATTAAATATTAAAAGTTCCATAGTTTTCCTACATTCCAAATATAGTCAGGGACGCACCTGCATGGTGCAGTCCTTTAACTATCCAACTCTTGATATTAGCTTAGGTCAAGATCTTAAGGGTGGTGAGATCTACGCCCGCCAACCCCGGGGTATGGATTCGTGCTCTGTAGGGAGTCTGCTTGAGAATTTTCTCTCCCTCTGCCCCCACCCCCGCTCATGCCCTTTCACTCTCTCTCTTTCTAAAATAAATAAATATTAAAACAGACAAATATAGTCTGTTTTATAGATATAAATATTAATTAAATATAGATATTGTATACGATGTTAAATAAAACACCCTAATCATAATGGTAATAAAATGCCAAATATCTAAGGATAAAATGAAAAAGAAATGTATAGGGCTTACAAAAGGTAAATTCTACTTTTGAAGGACATTAAAGGAGACTTGCTTTGAAGAGAACCATAACACTTCCTCAGATGAAACTACCTCAGTGTGGTAAAAATGTCAATTAGTCCTAAATTAATCAGTAAATTTTATGTACTCCCAACAGAAATTACTTTTTTCTCCCAATTTGCCAAAATTGGCTTTAGAGTTAAGCCAAAACAAAGGTACAGGAAAAGTCCAATTTTCTAAAGGGTATTCTGGCAAATTGTATTTAAAAAATTGTATGCTTTGACATAATAATTCAGCTTTTAGAAATAAATCCTGAAAACATAATTAGCAGGAGCACAACAATCTATACACAAGAATATCCATAATAGCATTTTTTATAATGCAAAAATGTGGAAAGAACCAAGTAATCAGATAATGACTAAATACATTATAAGTTTAATTAACTACTATGCAGCTATTAAAATAGTGAAGTCATTGGTGTATACTGGTTTGGGATGATGTTCATAACGTAGGGGTTTTTGTTGTCATTTTAAAATTTTAATTCCAGTACAGTTAAGATACAGTGTAACATTAGTTTCAGGTGTACAATATAGTGATTCAATAATTCCATATATCACTCCGTGCTCATTAGAAGTGCACAGTGTGATCCCTAGCACCTGTTTTATTCATTCCCCCACCCACTTCCCCTCTGGCAGTCATCAGTTTGTTCTCTGTAGTTAAGAGTCTGTTTCTTGGTTTGCTCATCTTTTTTTCCCCTTTGCCCATTTGTTTTGTTTCTTAAATTCCACATGTAAGTACATTCATAGGTATTTGTCTTGCTCTGACTGACTTACTTCACTTAGCATCTTAGCATAATACTCTAGCTCCATTCATGTCCTTGCAAACACACACACACACACACACACACACACGCACACCCCACATCTTCTTTATCCATTTATCTATCAATGGACACTTGGATGGCTCTCATACTTTGGCTATTGTAAATAATGCTTCTAGAAACATAGGGATGCATGTCTTCCTTCAAATTAGGGTTTTTGAACCTGAGTAAAGACCCAGTAGTGCAATCACTGGATTTGTAGAGTAGATCTATTTTTAACTTTTTAAAGAATATCCATATTGTTTTCCATAGTGGCTCTACAACTTCACATTCCCACCAACAGTGCAAGTGGGTTCCTTTTTCTTCATATGCTTGCCAACATTTGTTTCTCGAGTCCATTCTGACATGTGTGAGGTGATATCTCACTGTAGTTTTTATTTACATTTTCTTTTTTTTTTTTAAGATTTTTATTTATATATTTGACAGAGATTACAAGTAGGCAGAGAAGCAGGTAGAGAGAGAGAGGAGGATGCAGGCTCCCCCCTGAACAGGGAGCCCAATGTGGGGCTTGATCCCAGGACCCCGGGTTCATGTCCTAAGCGGAAGGCAGAGGCTTTACCCCACTGAGCCACCCAGGTGCTCCTTGATTTACATTTTCTTGATGATGAATGATACTGAGCATCTTCATGTGTTTCCTGGCCATTTGGGTAACTTCTTTGGAGAAATGTTTATGACTTCTGCCCATTGTTAAATTAGAATTTTGGGGGGTGTTGAGTTGAATAAACTCTTTATGTATTTTGGATACTAGTCCTTTATTGGTTATGTCATTTACAAATATCTTCTCCCATTCTGTAGGTTGCCTTTTAGTTTTGTTGACTGTTTCCTTTGCTGTGAAGAAGCTTTTTATTTTGATGTAGTCCCCATAGTTTATTTTTGCTTTTATTTCTCTTGCCTCAGGAGATCTTTCTAGAAAAAGTTGCTATGGCCAATGTCAGAAATTACTGTCTGTTCTCATCTGGGATTTTTATGGTTTCAGGTCTTACATTTAGGACTTTAATCCATTTTGAATTTATTTTTGTGTATTCTTTGAGAAAGTAGTCCAGTATCCTTCTTTTGCATGTAGCTGTCCAGTTTTCCCAACACCATTTGTTGAAGGACTGTATTTTTCCCATTGCATATTCTTTTCTCCTTTTTTGAAGATTAACTGGCCATAAAACTGTGAATTTCTTTCTGGGTTTTCTATTCTTTTCCATTGATCTATGTGTCTATTGTACCAGTACCATACTGTTTTGATCACTATAGCCTTGTAATATAATTTGAAATCTGGAATTGTTGTACCTCCAGCTTTACTTTTCCTCTTCAAAATTGCTTTGCTTACTTGAGGTCTTTTGTGGTTTCATATAGATTTTAGGATTTTTTGTTCTAGTTCTATGAAAAATGTTCTTAGTATATCAATAAGGATTGCATTAAATGTGTAGATTGCTTTGGGTACTATAGACATTTTAATAATATTTGCTCTTCTAATGCAGAACTATGGAATGTCTTTCCATTTCTTTGTACCATCTTCAGTTTTCTTCATCAGAGTACAAGTTTTTCACTTCTTTGGCTAGGTTTATTCCTAGGTATCTTATTATTTTGGTGCAATTGCAAATGGGATTGTTTTCTTAATTTCTTTCTGCAGCTTCATTATTAGTGTACAGAAATGCAACAGATTTGTGCATATTGATTTTGTATCTTGTGACTTTACTGAATTCATTTATTAATTCTAAGAGTGTATTATTGTATACTCTAAGAGAGTATTTTTGGTGGTGTCCTTAGTATTTTCTGTATATAATATCATGTCTTTGGAAAATAGTGAAAGTTTTGCCTCTTCCTTACCAATTTGGATGCCTTTTATTTCTTCTTGTTGTCTGATTGCTGTGGTAGCACTTCCAGTACTATGTTTAACAAAAGTGGACATTCTTGTCTTATTTCTGACCCTAGGGGAGATCTCTCAGTTTTTTCCCAAGTATGATGTTCACTGTTCTTCTTTCCTATGAGGACTTTATTATTTGGAGGTATGTCCTTCTAACCTACTTCATTGAGGGCTTTTGTCAAGAATGATGTTGTATTTTGTCAAATGTCTTTTCTGCAGATGGTAAGATGATCATGTAGTTTTTATCCATTCTCTAATTGATGTGATGCATTATGTTGATTGAATTGAAAATATTGAACCAACCTTGTATACTGGTGAATGATGTTTTTAATGTATTATTGGATTCTGTTTGCTAGTATTTATTGAGGATTTTCATATTGATATTTTCATATCAGCAATATTGACTTGTAGTTCTCTCCCTCTCTGGTGTCTTTATCTGGTTTTGGTGTCAGGGTGATACTTGACTCATAAAATAAATGTGGAAGTTTTCTTTCTTCTAGTTTTGGAACAGTTTGAGTAGAATAGGTGTTAACTCTTTTTTACATGTTTGGTAGAATTCAACTGTGAAACCATCTGGTCTTGGGTTTTTTTGTTTTTTGGTAGTTTTTTGATAACTGATTCTATTTCATTGCTGGTATCTGATCTGTTCAAGTTTTCCATTTCTCCCTGCTTCAGTTTTGGTAGATTATGTGTTCCTAAGAATTTATATTCATTTCTTCGAGGTTGTCCAATTGTTGGTATATAATTTTTCATAATATTATCTAACAGTACTTTGTATTTCTCTGGTATTGGTTCTTATTTCTCCTCTTTCATTGGTGATTTTGTTTATTTGTTTATTTGAGTTCTCTCTCTCTCTCTCTGTCTTTTTATGAGTCTGGCTAGAGTTTTACCAATTTTGTGATCTCAAGAACCATCTCCTGGTTTCACTAATCTGTTGTATTGTGCTTTTTTAGTCTCTATATCATTTATTTCTGCTCTAATCCTTATTGCTTCCTTCCTTCTGCTGGTTTGGGGTTTTGTTTGTTGTTCTTTTTCTAGCTTTCATATGTGTAAGGTTAGGTTATTTGAGATTTTTCTTGCTTTCTGAGTTAAGTCTGTACTGTACTTCCCTCTTAGAATTCTTAGAACCGCTTTTGCTGTGTCTCAAAGGTTTTGAACCATTGTGTTCTCATTTTCATTTGTTCCCATGTACTTTTTTATTTCTTCTCTGATTTCCTGGTTCATCCATTCATTGTTTAGTATCATGTTATTTAAACTCCATATGTTTGTGGTCTTTCCAGATTTTTTTCTCGTGGAGGACTTCTGATTTCATAGGTTGTTTTGTGTCCTACTTTGTGATCTATTCTGAAGAATGTTCCATGCACACCTGAAAAGAATGTGTATTCTACTGTTTCAGGATGGAACGTTCTGAATATATCTGTTAAATCCATACAGTCCAACATATGATTCAAAGCCACTGTTTCCTTGTTGATTTTCTGTGTGAATGATCTGTGCGTTGATGTAAGTCGGGTGTTAATTATTGTATTGCTATTATTGTTATTATTATTATTATTATTATCGATTAGTTCCTTTATATTTGTTAGTAACTGTTTTATGTATTTGGGTGCTCCAATGCTGGGTGCATATATATTTACAATTATTATACCTTCTTGTTGGATTGTCCCCTTTATTATTATGTAATGTCATTCTTTGTCTTTTTTTATGGCCTTTGTTTCAAATTCTGTTTTGTTCAATGTTAAGTATTGCTACTCCAGCTTTCTTTTGACGTCCATTTACATGACAGATGTTTCTCATCCCCTCACTTTCAACGTGCAGGTGTCTTTAGGTCTTTAGTAGGAGTCCCTTGTAGGCATCAAATAGATGGGTCTTCTTTTTTAATCCACTGTCACTCTATGTATTCTGATTGGAGCATTTCATTCATTTACATTCAAAAAAATTATTGATAGATATGTATTATTGCCATTTTGTTACTTGCTTTGTGTGGGTGTTTTTGTTTTTGTTTTATCAGTGTTTTTCTGATCCTTTCATTTCTTTCTCTTTCATGGGTTGCTGGTTTTCTTTAGTGGTATGCTTGGGCTCCTTACTCTTTATTCTGTGCATATCTATTACTGTTTTTTGATTTGTGGTTACTGTTGTGCTTTCTATTTCCAGGCGCACAGTAGTGATGTTACTTCCTCAGCTTCAAACTCACTCAGTTATGCAAAGACAGCTTCTGCTACACAAACGAACATGAAAAAGCCATCACTGCAGGTGTAGAGATGCTTTTATAATGAATTACTGCCTCCTTACTGGGAAGCAGGAGAGACCTGCTGTGTTTGTCACTTTTTAGTTATTAGGCAATGTCTGCAGGCACTCAAGATTTCTATTCCATACTTGCCCTTTTCTGGAGCAGAAAGCAAGTGCTATAACAGCTGTGTGTGTGTTTGTTTTCTCTGGGGCAGACAGAGGCCAAAGAAACCACAAAACAGTCTAAATCACAACTCTTCCTTCACTTACGTAAGGATTACAGAAGCAGGTGCACACGACTTGTTTCTTCTGGGTGTTTAATAAGGCTTCTGAGTTTTCACAGTAATAATTCATAAGAAGCCTATCATACTGTCACATGTATGGGCTGAGCGCTGTCTTAGCTACACTATAAAATCACTTTAAGACACACATATGATCAGTGTCTGGGCCCTATACATTTGATTCCTATCAGCAACAACATCTTTCCTCTCCTATTTGAGGATCCACAAAGTGAAGGGTCACAGCTACATGGTGTGGGTGAGGTCTATGTTGAAATAAAAGTTTCATCCTAAATGTTCTAAATTCCAAGGAGCCAAAGGGGCCAAACAGCAAATATTTAATGTGTTTTTTTTTTATTTCTTTTCAGTGTAACAGAATTCACTGTTTATGCACCACACCCACAGAATTCATGGTTTATGCACCACACACTCCAGGCAATACGTGCCCTCCATAATACCCACCACCTGGCTCCCCCAACCTCCAACCCCCCGCCCCTTCAAACCCTCAGATTGTTTTTCAGAGTCCATAGTCTCTCATAGCTCATCTCCCCTTCCAATTTCCCTCAACTCCCTTCTCTCCATCTCCCCATGTCCTCTGTGTTATTTCTTATGCTCCACAAATAAGTGAAACCATATGATAATTGACTCTCTCTGCTTGACTTATTTCACTCAGCATAATCTGTTCCAGTCCTGTCCATGTTGATACAAAAGTTGGGTATTCATCCTTTCTGATGGAGGCATAATACTCCATAGTGTATATGGACCACATCTTCCTTATCCATTCGTCCATTGAAGGGCATCTTGGTGCTTTCCACAGTTTGGCGACCGTGGCCATTGCTGCTATAAACATTGGGGTACAGATGGCCTTTCTTTTCACTACATCTGTATCTTTGGGGTAAATACCCAGGAGTGCAATTGCAGGGTCAGAGGGAAGCTCTATTATTAATTTCTTAAGGAATCTCCACACTGTTTTCCAAAGTGGCTGCACCAACTTGCATTCCCACCAACAGTGTAAGAGGGTTCCCCTTTCTCCACCTCCTCTATATTTACTATAGCACCAAGAACCATAAGAAACCTGGGAATAAACCTAACCAAAGAGGTAAAGGATCTGTACTCGAGGAACTACAGAACACTCATGAAATAAATTGAAGAAGACACAAAAAGATGGAAGACCATTCTATGCTCTTGGATTGGAAGAATAAACATTGTTAAAATGTCTATACTGCCTAGAGAAATCTATACTTTTAATGCCATTCTGATCAAAATTCCACCAGCATTTTTCAAAGAGCTGGAGCAAATAATCCTAAAATCTGTATGGAATCAGAAGAGACCCTGAATTGCTACGGAAATGCTGAAAAAGAAAAACAAAACTGGGGGCATCACGTTACCTGATTTCAAGCTTTACTACAAAGCTGTGATCACCAAGACAGCATGGTACTGGCATAAAAACAGACACATAGACCAGTGTAACAGAGTAGAGAGCCCAGATATGTACCCTCAACTCTATGGTCAAATAATCTTCGACAAAGCAGGAAAAAATATACAGTGGAAAATCTCTTCAATAAATGGTGCTGGGAAAATTGGACAGCTATATGTAGAAGAATGAAACTAGACCATTCTCTCACACCGTACACAAAGATAAACTCAAAATGGATAAAAGACCTCAACGTGAGACAGGAATCCATCAGAATCCTAGAGGAGAACATAGGCAGTAACCTCTTTGATACCAGCCACAGCAACTTCTTACAAGATATGCCTCCAAAGGCAAAGGAAACAAAAGTGAAAATGAACTTTTAGGACTTCATCAAGATCAAAAGCTTCTGCACAGCAAAGGAAATAGTCAACAAAACAAAGAGGCAACCCACGGAATGGGAGAAGATATTCGCAGACACTACAGACAAAAGGTTGATATCCAGGATCTATAAAGAACTTCTTAAACTCAACACACACAAAACAGATAATCATGTCAAAAAATGGGTGGAAGACACGAACAGACACTTCTTCAATGAAGACATACAAATGGCTATCAGACACATGAAAAAATGTTCATCATCACTAGCTGTCAGGGAGATTCAAAATAAAATAAAATAAAATATTTTATTCAAAAATAAACCACATTGAGATATCACCTTACACCCGTTAGAATGGCCAAAATTAGCAAGACAGGAAACAAATTTGATGTTTAAGGGTATTTTCCTCTCTACTCCATTCTACTCTAAATTACTCACATAGGGGAAGAACAGACTGTTTCAGAAAGATCCACATAGTGACACATTTAAAGACTATGACTGGCTTTTTCCCCTGATCTTCAAATGCTCCAAACTTATATTTCCTTTAAGGGTCATGTAGAATTCCTTGCCTATAGACTCATTACATTTTTAATTTTTATAGGTACTGCCTGCCCAATTGTGAAACACTATGTTTCTCACATGGGATTACATGTAGATAATATGGCTGATGGGCCAATGATATCTTTAACAAATAGTTGCTAATGTATATAATAGTGCATTATGTGTTTTGAAAGAGACTATTACTAGTATGTAGACATAAAGCAAAGTGCTTTAGAAGACCAAGGTGTGGCCATTCAGTTTACCCTCCTGATAAGTGGGAGTGTAAGGAATGTTGCTTTGCTGCTGTATCTCATGGAGTAGGAGGACATCATGCATTTGCTTTCCATGCTTAGAGGCAAAAAAAAAAAAAAAAAGAAAGAAAGAAAGAAAAATGTCATCAGAAGCACCATCCTAAGGCGATGTCCAATAAGGACCAGTGTATTAGTTTGTTAGAGGTTCCACAATAAAATGCTATAAACTGTGTAGCTTCAACAACAGAAATTTGTCATCTCACTGTTCTGGAGGCTAAAGTCTGAAATGAAGGTGTCAGCAGAATTGATTCTTTCTGAGGTCTGTGAAAGAGGGATCTGTTCCAGGCTTTTCCTTGGCCTGTAGTTGGCCATCTTCTCCCTGTGTCTCTTAGGAGCTTCCTGCTGTAGGCTTCTGTCTGTATGTCCCAATTTCCCCTTTTCATAGGGAAACCGTCATACTCAACACCAGTTATTTTGACTTGATTACCTCTCTAAAGAATCTCTCTCCAAATTAGGTCACAGTCTGAAATACTGGGAAATAGGACTCCAGCATATCTTTGGGAGGGGGCAACACAGAGATATAATTCAACCCATAACAGGATGGTTTGAGGTTGGGTTACCAACATATGAGAAATCCAAGATTCAAAGGCAAGGGGAGATTTGAGATTTAAGATAACCAATATGTGAGGGGGTTCAAGGAGTTCAGAACGATCAGTAATCTGGAATAATTCCTAAACTGAAATGTCAAAGATTGAAACAACTTTTTATGTGATACACATAGCAGCTGGAATGTCAGGTCAAGAGCATTCAAAGAGGCAGAGACAGACACTGGACAGGAGGAGGAAATACAATAGTAATGACATAAACAAGGCCAAGCTGTGGTGCTATTCATAATAGCATAATACGGTTGTTCAGTATTCTATGTTCTGTCCTTCCGAGTTCCTTATTTATTCTAATTTGTTTGTCTTGTTCTCTTGTTCTTTTCAAGTTCCTATAGTTTTATACTGAGTTCATTTAGGTTGGGTTAAATCCACAGGGGATTTTGCAACAATAAAGTCTATTTGGCGGAAGGCTTCTGTGTTCCATATTTACTACTTTTCTGAAAATGGTGAATACTATTAAAAGAAAGTTAGAGAAACAATTTTCTGAAATCATTTGCTACATGCTAGATGTGTACCTTTTATTTTATTTTTTAGAGATTTTATTTATTCATATATTTATTTATTTGTCAGAGAGAGATAGCACAAGCAAGGAGAGCAGCAGGCAGAGGAAGAAAAAGATGCCCTGATGAGCAAGAAGCCCAGTGTGGGACTTGGTCCCAGGACCCTAGGATCACGACCTGAGCTAAAGGCAGACATTTAATTGACTGAGCCACCCAGGTGTCCCTGTACCTTTTATTTTATTTTTATTTTTTTAAAGATTTTATTTATTTAGTTGACAGAGAGAGATCACAAGTAGGCACAGAGGCAGGCAGAGAGAGAGAGAGAAGCAGGCTCCCTGTACCTTTTATTTTAAAGAAGAGGAAAAAATTGGTTAATACCACAAAATATTATTCCACATACACTTTTAAGGCACAGGTTTTTTGATCTAGTTACAATGTCATACACACTGAGTGACAACCAATAACCAAAGTTAACATCATGCAAGGAGACCACATCCAGAGTTAGCCAACAAATGCTTTATTGTCTTTGCTGGGGTAAGAACCAATGAAATCTGACCTAATTAAAAACTATCAATAGTTATTTTCATCATCTAAGAATAGCATGCAGTAAGCCCCCTCAGTTTAGAATCTGGGTCTCCAGAATTCCCCCACGCTTCATTCAGATTCTGCTTTCCAGAATCCATGCGTGTGTATATCAGTGACTAGCTGGTCCCAGCATCAGCAAAGGATGGACTGATGGAATACTTTCCATTCTACCAAAGCATCAGGCTTTCCAATAAAAAGACAATAAAAAAGACAAGTAAATTGGAAATTATAGTTGTTTTCCAGAGACCTGCATGTCTCAGTCTGCACTGTAGTTACCTTGTAGTCACCCTATGCTTATTAAAAAAAAAAAAAATCATTTTAAGAATGCCAGCCTTATAAGGACTACTCACTTCTTCCATACTTTTTTCCATAAAAGCCACACATTCCTTAGCTGCATCATTACCTACCAGAAAAAGTCATCCCATGGCATTTGACTCACCAGAATGAAACTATTTTTAGCTTATTAAGAAAATACTGACTTTATAATCTCTGTTATGACATCACAGTGAATATAAGCACTGATGTTAACAGACAACGCTTGGGGCACTGGATGGCACAGTCTTCTTCTCCTTCCCCTGCTCCCTCTGCTCTCTCTCTCTGTCAAATAAACAAATAAAGTCCTTGAAAAAGTAAAAGACAATGCTCCTCTGACATGGTAGAACTGAAAAGAAGCACGAAATTACAGATAATATTGGGCTATTTATTAGTCACCTCTAGGAAACAATGTCATCTAGCTACAGATGGACAGGTAAGTACTCACTTTTATCTTAGGGACAAACAATTAACCTACTGAAACAATCATTTACACTTCCGGTTTCTGGTCCAACATGTAAGAAACTTGGAAATCATTGTAAGGGCCTGGTTGGCCAGAGGGAGCCATTTTGTTACAGTAAACTTAGATTGACCCTATGCAGTAAATTTAGATTGACCCTGCCCCTCCCAGAGGAACTTACTTGCAAAGCCTAGATACAAGGGCGGGTCAGGCCAGGTGAAGACATCCAATCAGTGGGACACGCATATATCTACTAGGGTAAATTGAAATTCAATTGGCTACCCATGTGTTACCTAGCAGTTTTTTGTTTTTTTTTTTTTCTGTGTGTGGCAGACTTAGCATGACTGTGCAGTTTTCTCTGTGTATTGCAATCTCATTGGCCACCTGTGTATAGCCTGGCTAAACTACCTCTATAAAAGTTAGTCTGTGAGGCTGGGAGGAGTCGCCTCTTTGCAAGAGACGGCCCTGACCGGTCAGTTTGATTCTTGATGCTTGGCATGAAATAAAGCTTTGCTTGACCTTTGCTTTGTATCAGTCTCGCTCCTTTGATTACGGACCCTAACAATCATGACTGCCATCCTCATAACAAGAAGAAAGCTGAACAAACAAAAAGTAAAAACTTTTTAGTTCCATCAGAAAACTGACATCACAGGGCAAACCACCGTCCATCAAGAGAAACAGGTATACCTCCAGCCAAGCTCCCAATGGCCCGCTCTGCTCAGCTCGCTCGGCCCGCCCGCCCGCGCCCACCATGGCCACCATTCAGCAGCTGGTAGGAAGATGGCGCTTAGTGGAGAGCAAAGGCTTTGACGAATACATGAAGGAAGTAGGAGTGGGAATGGCTCTGCGAAAAGTGGGTACAATGGCCAAACCAGATTGTATCATCTCTTCTGATGGCAAAAACCTCACCATAAAAACTGAGAGCACTTTGAAAACAACCCAGTTTTCATGTAACCTGGGAGAGAAGTTTGAAGAAACTACAGCTGATGGCAGAAAAACTCAGACGGTCTGCAACTTCACAGACGGCGCATTGGTTCAACATCAGGAATGGGATGGGAAGGAAAGCACAATCACAAGAAAATTGGAAAATGGGAAATTAGTGGTGGAATGCGTCATGAACAATGTCACCTGTACTCGGGTCTATGAAAAAGTAGAGTAAAAATTCCATCATCATTTTGGATAGGAATTAGCTGTGAGGATGAACAAGCTCAGTTCAATGAGCAAATCTCCATACTGCTTTTTTTTTTTCCATTACTATGTTCAGTTATCTTTATCACAAACATTTTACATGCAACTATTTTGAAGTGTTGATTTAATTAGGATCATCCCTTTGGTTAGTAAATAAATGTGTTTGTGCTAAAAAAAAAAAAAAAAAAAAAAAGAAAAAAAAGAAACAGGTATATACAGAGAACCACAGCTTACCAGAGCAGAAGACCAGGAACACAAAACCTCTGTGAGGACAAGTAGCAGAGTAAGAAAATTTAAGTTGTAACTGACATATTGCTGAAGACTTAGTGTTTGAGGACAAGTTTGAGCATTAAAAACTCCAAGGAGCCGGACTTTAGGGAATCCCCCATACTTCTGTGAGTTTTACCTCTGGGAGTCTCACCAGGTTCTCACAGAGAACATCCAGTAAAAATCTCCTGTGTTTTCAGGAGTGGGAGAGGAAAATTGGCCATTCTGAAATTCACTGGGAGTATTCTGTACTCCTTAACAAGGCTTGCCCTCAAAATAAACAATTTTAACAGAACATAACTGACTGGGATTTTATCAGAGCCTAAATGATCTGGGAGAAGGGAAATACCTAATCCCAGGCCACCATTATTTCCTGACTAGCCTAAGTGGAAGGAGGGTTTGACTGAGAAACACGTATGAAGGTCACAGCCCCAGGGCACCGGCTCACCAAAAGACTGACAGCTAGTCACAGGACTCCAAGAGCCTTCTCCTCTCCCCACAACTTAATACCATACCATTGGTTCACGTATAATAACTAGAGAATACAACTGAAAGAAAGCATTCCTCAGACCTTATTCAAGGAGAAATCTCTAAGGAAAACCCAAAGTCATCAGGGAAGACAAACACAAGGACATGAGAGGAAATTTTAGCTTCTAACAACTACAGATACAGCAAACACTATCCTAATAAGGTAAGTGTAAAACCTCACACAAAAGTTCTTTTTACCTCATTTTACCCAGTACATCGTGTCTAGCTTTTAATAAAAAAAAATTGAGGCATACTGAAAGACAAAAAAACACAGTTTGAGGAGACAGAGCAAGCATCACAGAGTCAGCTATGGCAAGGATGTCGGAGTTATTAGACTGAAAATAAGATTGAAAGGCGCAGACCTTTAGATTCAAAACAACTACGATGACTGTGTAAAGAGCTCTAATGGAAAAGGCTGACAACATGCAAGAAGAAGTGGGCGATAGAGGCAGGGA
Organism: Mustela putorius furo; assembly: GCF_011764305.1. NCBI lineage: Eukaryota > Metazoa > Chordata > Mammalia > Carnivora > Mustelidae > Mustela > Mustela putorius. The sequence goes on along the minus strand of NW_025421480.1, from coordinate 760,965 downwards.
AATGGGGATTCTAGAAAGAATCAAAAGAAAATACTAGAAGGCAAAAACACTGTACCAGGAATGAAGAATGTCTTTGATGGGCTCTTCATAGACTGGACACAACCAAAGAAAGAGTCAGTGAGATTGAAGAAATGTCAATAGAAACTTCTAAAACAGAAATGCAAAGAGAAAGAAGAGTGAACAAATACAACAGAACCATGAGGCAACTGCAAAAGGTACAATATATGATAACGGGGATATCAGAAAGAAAATGAAGACAGATAGGAACAGAAACATTAGAAGTGATAATGACTGAGAACTTCCTAAAATTAAAGATAGACATCAAACTTAGTTACAGAAAGCTCAGAGAACACCAAGCAAGATAAAAACCAAAAATTTACAAAGGGCACATAACTCAAACTGTAGAAAATCATAGACAAAGAGAAAATCTTGAAAGAAAACAAAGGGAAAAAAATCTCACCTTACAGAGGAGCAAGGGTAGGAACTTCATCAAACTTCTTTTTAGAAATCAGGCAAGCAAGAAGAAATGAAGTGAAAGTGGATATTTAATGTGTTGAAAGAAAAGATCTACGAATGTAGAATTATTTACCCAGTGAAATTATCCTTCAAAAATGAAAGAGAAATAAAGATTTTCCGAGATAAACAAAAATTGAGAGAATTTGTTGCCAGGAGACCTGCGCCTTTCAGGAAGTATTAAAATAAATTCTTCAGGAAAATGGTATAGGTCGGAAACTTGGATCTACATAAAGGAAGAGTGTTAGAGAAGGGATACACAGAGGTAAAACACACTGCAAACGATGCACTTATATACTTACTTACCTCACTAAATGTGCAGAACTGCAGTTGTCCCAGTAGAGAGTTATGAATAATAATAGCAGGTTTTTTCCTTTGTTCGAAATACTATTCCCTGTTAGTACTATAGGTCATTCCTGGCAATTTATTTATTTGTTCAACAAATAATTATTGAACATATACTAAATGCCAGACCCTGGTACCAGGGAAAAGGAAAAAAGATCAAAAGAACTATTTCTGCCTGAAAGAAGTATACAATTTAATGAAGATAGACAAATGCTACTTAAGGTAAATTAATTTACTGTGTAAATTAATACACAGAAAGGTATTAATTTTAAGTGGCATAAGCACGAAGCTATGTGGTAGTTTCTGGGGAAGCGCTTGACTTTATCTAGAGTCATCCAGCAAGGTTCTTGATGGGACAAAGCATTAAAGCTGAGACTTTAATGGTAAGAGGAGTTTGTTTGCAAAGGGATGACAACAGTGTGTGCCGTTATAAAGATTGCACTAAGGGATAGAGACAGCAGAGTGGCTTGGTAGTCCTAGAATTCACAATGAGGAGAAGAGTGGGAAATGCGGCTAGACCAGTGGGCGGGGTCAGATAAGAAAGGTCTTGCATGCCTGCCAGAGGGGTTGTTTTATGTTGTTTTGTTTTTATTTTTCTACAGACAATGCAAGTTCATTGAAGAATACCAAGTTACAATAACAAAAATACTGGATAACATTTATTAACTGTTACCATGTTCCCAGGCTCAGTTCTAAATGGTTTGCACCTATTAATTCATTTAAGCCCCTTAACATCCCACCATAAGGCACAACATGGTTGAAGTACTTGCCCACGGCAATGTAGCTCAGTGGCAGAGCTGGTGAGGAGTGTGACACAGTAGCACTTAAGTTTAGAATTACCCCTCTGATAGCCACGTAGAAGCTGAAGGAGGTGGCAACGGTTATGGAGTTGGGAAGGAAGGGCAGATATTCAGAAAATGGAATGGACAGAATTGATCATCAATTGCGTATGGTAGGACAAGGAGAAGAGCATGATTTAGAATACTCTGAGGTTCTTGGCTGGGGGAAATTGAAGGAGACAATAACTCCATTCTGAAAATAGGGAAAATTTGGAGGGAAACTGTTTTGTGAATACTTCACTAATTCAGTTGTTCAGTCAGTATTGACAATCTACCCTGCATCAGGCAATCTGTTAAGTGCTGGTTAAAAATGCTGAGCAAATTAGACAAAGTTCTCATACACCTTACAGTCTAAAAGCAAATTCAATTTTTGGAAATGTTGAGGTACCTACAGATCGTCAATATAACATGTCCAGGAAGAAGCTTTGCACATATTTTTCTTTTGCACATATTTTTTTTTTCCTGCTGATTCTTTAAAAAATTTTGTGTAGGATTACCTTCTTTCTAGATCCCTAGTCAAGTCCAGAATTAAGCCCTGAACTAAGCCTCAGACTCCATTCACCTTCCCTATGGTCTAGGCAAGTCGACACACAGAGCCAGATGTTGGCTAGACCCTGGACTCTAGTCTCTTACCAGTATCCATGCAGCAACCACCCTTGGGGAAAAAGAAACCCTATCCCTAGGAGAATAGACTCAGAATTGAATTATGTGAATGACTTAAAGAGAAATCTGAATTAGATGAAAAGTGAAGGCCATCAGCATCTAGGAGGTAGATTAAGTCACTCATGAGAATGACACTGAGAGAAACAAAAGGCTGAGAATAGGCTATGGAGGAGACATTGGAGGCTTGGAACAGGCGGGGGTGTCCCATAGAAGACTTAGAAGAAAAAGCCAGATAGGTAACAGAAAAACCTAAATTTTGGTTCCCTTATTCTATATGTGGGAATTTTTAGTGTCAATGAACAATGAGTATCTATCATTATAACGGGGTCTTATGACTAAATTATACATGCTTTTGTGTGCTTTTGGACTGCAGGGCATAGTCACGTTGGTCAACTTGAGGTGTTTTTCTGGGATGATTTGTTTAAATCAGAAATCTTAGAAGCAGACCTAGATCTTCTGGAGTTTTCTGGGGTGTTTGTTTGTTTGTTTGTTTACACACCTGAAGTAGGATAAATAGACAAAAAGTATTGAAAGCAATATTTCTTCTTTGGAAGGTTGATCTATTGTGGTGGAGTTTTTATTTGTGATAAATCCACATGATCATCAGCTTGGTTAGAAATCTTAATTTAAGATGTTATTTATCTAGTCTCTCCACTTTAAAAACCAGAATGTTGACCTCAAGAATTAATGTGACATTCCTCTTATCCAGGTATCTTTTGACATCGAAGCACAGCACAGTGGATATGGCTTGTCTCTGCTCCATGGTATATGTGGCTTCAGCTGAAGACACTCAAAATGACTGGGAATGACTTGAATGGCAGGTGACAGAATCATGGAGAGGCTTCTTACCTGTCTGGTGACTCATCTGGGACAATTCAAAGGCTGGACTCAGTTGTGGCTATCAACTGAAACTCCTCTGTGCGATGATATGGGCTGGGTTTCCTCACAGCATGGTAGTAGGACTTCTTGATGATTCAGGATTCCATGAGCAAGTGTTCCAGCAAGCAAGGTGGCAATTTCATGCTCTTTCATCATGTAGCCTGAGAAGTCATGTGCATCACGAGTTCACCCAAATCCAGGGGATGGGACATAGACTCTTTATGGGAGAAGTACCAAAGACTTAACAGCTATGTTTTCAAAACTGCCACACTTACTAAAGGTGTAGTGAGAATAATATAATAACAAAAATGATTAACTAACATCACCTAGCTATATATTATGGTGTAAGGATGATGTAGAGCTTTATTTAGAAAGACTAGTACTAGAATTACTTCCCCAAATTCAGAAGTAGTGCAAAGAACATCTGGGTTCACTTATTCATTCCACAAATATTGAGAGTATGGTTTTAAAAAGACAAAGTCCTTAATCTCATGAAGTTTATATGGTGGTAGAAGAACAGAGAGCAACGAAACATAAAAAAGAAGCAAAAGAATATATGAACGAGATGATTTAGGGTAGTGACATATTTCTGAAGAAAACAAATCAGGCTGATAAATATTTAGCATTTTCTAAGAAGTTCAATGCTAGACCAAAGGATTTGGCTTACCACATTCATGAGGACATGGTACACAAGTTGTAGAGGATTTCCTCATCTCTAATGAGGAAAAGAACTAAGATAACAACATTTTTAGGGGGCACAGAATATCAAAACATCAAAGTTCAAATATCAAACAAAAGGTCAGATTTAGGTCCACACAACGTAAATAGAGCCAAGAGTCAAAAGCAAGTTGTAACATGAATTGAACAAGAATGGAGTTGACAGAAAATCAAAGTGAAATTGCTACATTTCTTTTTGGTGCATTGGCCTGTCTTAAAGGCTAGAGGTGGGACATGCCAATATGTAAATATTATGTACAGAAAAAGGCATAGTTGAGGAAAATTATTTGCAAGGCACATAACTGTCAAAGAATATATTAAGAACTCCTAGGGCGCCTGGGTGGCTCGGTGGGTTAAGCCTCTGCCTTCAGCTCAGGTCATGATCTCAGGGTCCTGGGATGGAGACCCATGTCGGGCTCTCTGCTCAGCAGGGAGCCTGCTTCCCTCTGTCTCTGCCTGCCTCTCTGCCTACTTGTGAGCTCTGTTAAATAAATAAATAAAATCACAAATAAATAAATAGATAGATAGATAGATAAATGCCAGATCAAATGCCCCAGGGTTGAAGGGCAGTTCATCCTTTCCCTGTCTGATTGCTAATGCCTCACAATAGTAACAGTAATTTTGGAAATTGTTTCCAATAAGATTTTGTTCAAGTTAGTACTATTAAAATCTGATTTCTTCTTCTTGGTGACATCACATCCGTATCCAGCACTCATGTTTCTGAGTAAGCTCAAAGCTTTGGCTGGAGCAACCTGAGCACTGCTTTCTGCCAGGCACACTGGAATGTACAATTCACAATGGTTTCCAGATCTATTGGTTCCCTTCCTGTCTAGGACATTCCCAGACAGGCAATGGCATTGCCACATGACCTTTGTCAAGTCACCTCTTTCTGCTCTCCCATAACATAAGGTTGTAATTATGATGATCTTCCTCATAGAAACACGATGAGAAGCTACTCATAACAAAGACTGTAAAAACTGTGAATATGATGAGAGACACAGATATTAAATGTATGAAAAAGTTCTTAAATGAATATGCATTTCCTCCCAGGTTCAATGTGTCCTTTAAATTTATTTGTAAGGACAACAGTAGCAAGAGTATCTCATGAGGCTCTTCTGATAATGCTATCCATTAAATATGTATTTTCACCCCCAGATATGGCCTCGATTTTTCACATCAATGATCTTTGGGATCAAATAAATGGGAGAACAATGAAAAGGTATCCTAAACCTTTTCATTGTTCTCCCATCAGCCACATGGTCTTTTTTCTTTCCCAAGAAAGCTGAGGTCATTTGGTTGGTTTTAAACTGGCAATGTGATCTTGTTTGGTGCCAGCCACATGACATGTTCTAGTAGCCGTCTGGACTTGGGTCTGGGATCATATTCCCTTCCATTCCCAATAGATGTTCCAAACACTTGTGAGCATGCCGGAGGGCAGAAGGCTTACAGAGGTGAGATCAGGCCAGGCTGGCATCCACGCTCTGGGATTCAGGGACAGAACCATACTTCAAAGTGATGTGAGGGAGTGACTGACAATGCACCGGGGCTGCTCATGGGAAGGGGAAGGACAACGGGAGAAAAATAAGCTGCCTTAGTACGTCTTTTCAAGTTTCTGTTTATCTTCCATCTGCAGACTCTTTACGCTGCCTTCGTATTTGGATGTGGACATTGAAGTAGTGCTGACCAATGCCAGAGTCACAGGAATATCCTGCTGTGCTTTTGATCTTCCCATATGACTGGATTTCCTGAATCATCATGTTACTGTGTGCGCACACATGTGCACACGTGAATCTTCTGGCACCTCTCCCAGAAGTGTTAGTCCTGGGACAAAGGGTCCATTGGTGCTTTCAGAATGTAATATTGATCACTTTGGCTTTCCTTGGCTCAGATCCAGACACTCTGTCTTTCACTGCACAAGATGGCTGCCAGCCCCATTGGCTGGTCTCATTGTGACAGGGCTCGGCGGCGCTTCATGAAGAGCGGGGTAAGTTTTCAGAAGCCTTGAAAAAAGTTGTTTAAAAATGGAACTTTGTGTTTTGCCAACTATGGGTAGTGCTTGGAATTTGTCTCTTGTCTTTTAATCCTTAGGGCCTGTGGTGCATCTTATATTTAGTTACATTACACACAAGGTTCAACTGAGTAAGAAAGTCAGTGAGACAAAATAAGTCACTGTGGTTTTACATAATTTGCTGTGTACTACCTGTCTTAGTCATATCCATAATTTGTGCTTCAAACTTAATGACAATTCAAAGGTCAAATTCACAAGGCTGAGGGGAAGAAATCACCACTTCAGTCTTCACAGTGTACTGTTCATGTACAGTATTATAAAAATCATAAAGGTACATAATTCAGACAAAAATTGATGCCAGTACTTGACCTTTAAAATGATGCAAACCATCAGTGAATACTAGAATGGAATAAAAAATGATGATTATCTTCAGGCAGTCTTCCTTCAAATTCAGGACATGGTTATGCATTTCAGACCCATTGCATGTTTTTAGATCACCCAAAGATAAATACACCAGAATCTTATTTTCTCCTTTTTCCCCAAGTACTGTGTCTAAGATTAGACCTAAGCAGGTGATAAAATGGTGTTCTCTCATTTACAGATTTCCGTTCTTCTTTTCTGCCCTTATGCCTTCTACACACCAAATGTATTGACTATCTTTTCCTGTCCTCTCATAAAAGGCACACTTGACACCTGTGAGAGCACACCAGACACCTGAGTGTGAATTTATTTCATGTATAAGCCTTTCCTGTTCTCCAGAGAAATAGCTTCTGTTTTTCAAAGACGGCATAAGGAAGGAACACTCATAGTGGACTTTTAGATGTCATGGCCTCCATAAGAGGGATAGCTGAGAAAGTTTTCACTCCTGCCATAATTTTATTTCAATGATGAGACCGTGTCCCTCACTACTGTGGTGTGTTAACGCTTTGTTAGGAGGTGAATCAGCTATTTTCATTAGTTTCTATTTTATTTGATTCCTGAGAGATGCCACAGAGCAGGTCTTTAATTCAGACCCAGGAAGAACTTAATGTGAATTCCAAACATTCCAGTTGTAATGAGAAGAGCACATGCTTCCGAATCAGGTAGACATGGCTAAGCTTCCTCATTCTGTCACTTACCAGCTGTGTGATCTTGGGGAAAGCATTTAACCTCTTTAAACCTCCAGTTGCTCATGTATAGAATAAGGATAATAAAGTACTTAGTTAATGGAGTTATTATGGGGCTAAGTAAATGAGATCATGGATATGAAAGGGCTAACACAGAATTTGACAGATTCATTAATAATAAATTCCCTTCATTGTATATCCTTTAATGTCAGTAGTCTCTACACAGAGCACACTTTCTAATGATACTTTATACCTTATGTGACCTAAAAACTCAGCTGTGATATTTTTAAAAAATTATTTTCTGTGCTTATGATATCACCAGTGTCAAATTTGTGATGACAGCACAGCTGTGAACTCTTTGAGTGTCACAGCCTTTGGAAATAGGGCAATGTGACAGTCCTGGAGAAAACTGCCATGTTTGGTCTTCTTTGGGTACACTCAGATTCTCAAATTCCCAGACAGAAAGGGCTGATTGAATCTCTTTCATTCACTCTGAATAGCACACCTCACATCCTTTCTTTGAAAAGTAGATGGATTATAAACAAATGTGTAGTATTATTATACATTCTACATTCCTTATCATGTACAAGTGGACCCAATACTCTGAGGTTAATAATAGCCTGTTTTGAAACTCATGTTTCAAACTCTGAGAGAGAAAATTAATAAACAAAGAAATTTAAAATTAGAGAGTGAAATGAGATGGGTTCAATGATAAGCCCAGAACAAATCTAATAACTCAATAGAATGACACTTTTTTTTTTCAGAATAATAACAACAGTCTTGAAAGTCTAGACATTAATATTTTGACCTCTCTCCATGCTCTTAGGGAAAAATGGTGTTTTGTCACAAATGTTACTCAGCATGCATGGTTCTCTCTATTAATCCCTTACATGTTGATGTTGTCTAGGAACACTAAAGGCAGGTTGTAATTAGGAATAGGACTCAGGTTATTCCAGGCAGCACTGTGGTGAACAGACCATCAGAGTCCAATCAGGGATTAAGTAGGACTACAATCCAAAACCTGATGTCTGCCCTTTCTCCCTCAAATTTTGAAATCATGTTTGAGTCCTCATCTCAATCTTTTTTTTTTTTTTACCATTATCACAGATTCTTCACAATGATTTCATTGTTTTTCTTTCCCTAGAGAAGTCTCTTATAAAAGTGTGTCAGATAGACAAAAATAAAAATCTCCTGTTCTGAGTCCATCCTCACACTCTACCTTATTAGACAAGACTTCACATTTAGGTGGTTGTTAGACTATGAAATCCTCAAATCCACAAATTTGTTGGAACAAAACTTCTATCTTTCTCATTAAGCAGTATTCACTATCCAGCTAACTCTTTGCTATAGGAAAGAAGAACAGTTGACATTTGGTCTTACAGACAATTCAAAAGTGTACGTTCTACTTACTTCCACTAAAAGCAATTTCAGGGGATTTCTTTTCACGACACATGCCTCATCCCTCTTTCATTTTCAAATGCCACCGTCAGTAGCTTCCTTTACTGTAGTACTGTTTATATTCACAAAAGCTAGAGCAAAGTTCCATTAGTTCCTGACAGTGGCACCATGATTGTCTTTCTTCATCCCATAAATATATACTAAGTGTCCGCTGTACACCTTATGCTATACTTGGAGCCCTGGGGAATACAATACAAAGCTACACAGAGGAATGGCTCTGCCTGCAAGGCACTTGCCTAAAGAAGGCAAAATAGTTATCCTTCATGAGCAGAACTTCAAAATTAGAGATGGCTATCTATCATCCAGAGATCTACCATCTGCTCTAGAAATCCTAACCTAGGAGCCTACAGGCTTAAATTCAACCTAAAGACATAGTTGGTTTGTCCCACAAAGTATTTGTGGGGGGGAAAAAGTTAACAAATCATCAATATTTTGAAATGGGAAGATGATATATAAAATTCTGGATTTATGATTTCTTTTTTAAAAAATGAGATGTTACCACACAGGACCTTCCTTCTTACTTGGCAATAACTAGATGGAGTGCCCAGTTTTTCACAGTCTCCATAACTCTGTTACTGGGTTCTTCCAGTTGCCACAATTTCTGAAAAAAATAGTAGGAAGTTTCTAGGAAGGTGGTAACCTGAATGTGTTTTGTTTTCCCTTTTATTCCAACTTCAGCCTATTCTACTTTCAGTCTCCAGACCTGAAGCTGGTGGATATACACTCATGTACTAATGAAGCCAAGTTTCATGGGACACCTAGAGGAGAAATCTCACATAAGGCTTTTTTTCTGTCTGAGAGAGCCTGAGAATCCTAGAGGTAAAGACTGAGAAACTACAGATCTTAGAACGTAACTAGTTCTAAGATCACATAAACCCTTGGAAGAAATTTGACGTTACTTCCATTGGAAGTGTCTGGTCTTTTGGCCTTTAAGAGCCAAGGAGGAGCAAAGCAGACTGTTGAACTCTCATGATTCCTAGGCTTAGACAAGACGGAGGAGAGCCGGGAGCAGGAGGGTTTCACACAGTCTCTCCACAGGAGTCGGCCTCTTGTTTGTAAGGGATTCTTTACCTTCTACAACTCAAGAGCCTACAGTCCACTTGACGTGTTCCAGTAACTACACAATGAATTCATAATGAAAAATAATCAGTTGACGAGAACTCAGCTGTTCACAAGAACATTATAGGCCATAATACATACATATATAATACTCCATACAGGTGTTGAAGTACAGAGGACAACTTACAAAGATTCAGGTAGCCCTCACACCTCCTGTGTGTAAAATTACAATTTCCAAACTAGGCAATTCAGTAAAATGAGTTGATGAAATAGCTGGTTACCACTGAGAGTCAAATTAAGCTTGGAATATCAAGTAAAGATAATATCTCAAAGCAAAAAATAGATTTCAAAAAGAGACTTGAAGAATAAAGCAGGAGCCTCACATACGAATGATAGAAGTTTTGGAAGAAAAAGGCACAAAATGAGATGCAATAAAAAGAAAATAACAGAAGATTTCCCTCAGTTCAAATAAAGGTCTAATCTGAAAATTAAAAAGACTGATGAAAAAAGGCATAAACCCAGTAGATTTCTTAAAAAAGAAAAATAATAGTAATACGATTAACTTTTTTCACAAAACTGCTAAAGCTTTAAGAGATTAGTATAAATAAATAATGATCAGGTATTTAAAAAGAGAGATCATATATTCATAAAAGATAAAAAGAATTATAAATGAGCTTTCCATACAACTTTTAACAAATTTTGAGAAGCCAAAGAAAGACTAATTTCCTAGCAAAATAAAATTACTGAATATGATGCAGGAAAACTGGAGTGAATCAATTACCACAGAAGAGACTGTCAAATGATTAAAGATTTTCCGATAAAACAGTACCAGGTGGGGCGTCTGGGAGGCTCAGTGGGTTAAAGCTTCTGCCTTTGGCTCAGGTCATGATCCCAGGGTCCTGGGATCGAGCCCTGTATTGGGTTCTCTGCTCAGTGGGGGGCCTGCTTCCTCCTCTCTCTGCCTGCCTCTCTGCCTACTTGTGGTCTCTGTCAAATAAATAAATAAAATCTTAAAAAAATAAAAATAAAACAGGCTGTACCAGGAACAGCTGAATTAATTCCTAAATTTAATTTAACCATTTAAAAATAGATAATTCCAATGTTGGTTTTACTATTTCATTCTCCAACCTGTTTTTGAAAGCCTACAAGGCTTTCATATTAAAATCTAATAATTAATATTACAAAAGAGGAATAATAAAGGCCAATCTCACCTATAGATATTGGTGCAAAAAATCCATACCAAAGATAAGCAAACAGAATCTTGTGATACGTGAAAAGAATAAACAGTTATTTTTACAGGGACAGTTCATTGTAAGGATGAAGGGATATTTCATTAATCATCAAGATAATCCATCATTAGAAATCTGAAGGTAAAAACCCACATAATTGGGGCCCCTGGGTGGCTCAGTCAGTTAAGTGTCTGCCTTTGGCTCGGGTCATGATCCCAGGGTCCTGAGACAGAGCCGGCACTGTGCCCGCCGCTCAGCAGGGAGTCTGCTTATCCCTCTGCCCTTCCCTCTGCTCATGCTCTCTTGCTTTCTCTCTCTCTCAAATAAATAAAATCTTAAAAAAAAACCCCACATAATTATATCACTAGATGTTCAAAAGCCATTTAATAAATTTGGCAGTATTTCCCAATTTTGAAAAAGTGTATTTATCCACAACCAGCAGCTAAAGGTTATGCTAAATGACAAAACATTAGAGCAATTTCAATAAAATCAAGAACAAGACAGGGGTGCGTACAAACCTTGTTAAAACAGAACATTATTGCAGAGGTAAATGCAGTGAGTAAATCAGAAGAAACTATTAAATACGTGTAGACAATTTTTTAAAGGAACATAACCTACATGAAGAAAACATAAAATCAACTGAAAGAAAATAAAATTTTCACAAATAAAGTCTTTCCAATTTTTTAATGGAAATATCTGATGTAATAAGAATGTCAATTTGCAAAAAATTATTAAAGTTAATGTAATATCAGTTTTAACATTACAGAAGTTTTGGGGAAGTGGACAGAAAAACTTCAAATTTTGCAAGGAGGCAAATATTTCGTAGAATAGCCAGACATGTTTTGACAAAGATGAATAGTGAATAGGGAGTATCAGAACATACTATTAAAACAGTTGAAATTGAATTAATATGGTAATAGGCATGGTAAGAAACAAATAAACCAGTAGAACAGAATAGAGAATCCCAGAAAATACATGATTTGATATGTGAAAAGAGGAAAAATAATGGATTACTTCATTAAAAGAGCTGCACAAAAACCTACCCATCTGAAAAAAATGAAAGAACTTTACATAAAAAGTAAGTCCATATGGATTAAAAACCTTAAATCTACAAAATATAATAAAATAGAGCAAGAAAATCTAGTATACAAGTGTAATTCAGGGGCAGGAGAGACTTAGCAGCATAAAAATCATTTTGACAATACACAAATTAAACTTCTTGAATGACAAAATATTATCTATCATATTATATAATATAATATTAAGTATTTACAAATAAATATATCCAAACATTTATATAATTTATTTGGGAAAAAACTCACAATTCAGAAGATTACCAGAAGTTTACTAACTATAAAAATAAGAAGTTCTTACTTACTGACAAAAATGAGACATGAATCCCAATAGGAAATGATATGAAGAATTAATCAAATTGCCAACCAATATATGAAGATATTCTTACTTTAACTTCTATTTACCAGTTCTCTTTCTCTCTCTTTTTTTTTTTTTTAACATTTTATTTATTTATTTGACAGGCAGAGATCACAAGTAGGCAGAGAGGCAGACAGAGAGAGAGGAAGGGAAGCAGGCTTCCCACTGAGCAGAGAGCTCAAGGCAGGGCTCAATCCCAGGACCCTGGGATCATGACCTGAGCCAAAGGCTTAACCCACTGAGCCACCCAGGCCCCCCTCCCAGTTCTCTTTATTCCTCATCAAATTGACAAAATTAACAAGTGTCAAAACACGTATTGTTGTTGGTTCATGGAGACAGGTGAAATGTGAGTGCTTTCAGCTTTTACGGACAATAATCTGGCAAAATATTAAAATATACCAGACATGTATACTTTAGCCCAGTAAGTCCACTCCTGGATATCTATCCCATGGAGGGAAAAAAACATTAATTTTTAAAAATTGATTTTATATGATTGGATATATATTGAAGCACAGTTGATACAAACAAAAATAAAATAATAAAGTAAATATACCTGAACAAATAAACAGTAAATTATGGTATAACTATACTATGGGATATAATGGAGGGAGTCATTAAAAAGAATGAATTAGGGGTTCCTGCCTGGGTGGCTTAGTTGACTAAGTGTCTGACTCTTGGCTCAGGTCATGATCTCAGGGTGGTGGGATCTAGTCCTGCATACAGGTCTGCATTCAGTGGGGAGTCTGTTTGAGATTCTCTCTCTCCCTTCCTTTTCTTCTGTCCCTGTTCGTGAACTCTCTCTCTTTTTTCTCTTTCTCTCTCAATAAATAAATACAATCTTTTTTTTTTTTTTAAGAATGAATTAGAAATCTAAAAGTTAATTTGGAGAGATGTCCAGTAGGTGTTTTTGAATTTTTTTTTGATGTTTTGAAATATTTTTTAGTTCCTTCCTTCCTTCCTTCCTTCCTTCCTTCCTTCCTTCCTTCCTTTTTGATTTCGTTTATAAAGCAAACAATGATAAAATGCTATGTATATGGGTATTTATGAATATGTAATAGAAGGATGTGACCATAGGAGAAATGTGAATGATACCATACTAATTTTAGCATGTATGGCAGAGTTAGTTAATAATCATGTCTCTGTTGTTTCTCCCAATTTCTCCTTTTTTCGCTCAACATTTCCCAACTATCTTTGCAGTTAGGTTAGCACCATGTGGCAAGTTCTGGCCAATGGGCTGTGAGTAAAATTGAGGCAGTAAAGAAATGATGTGCCTCCTGCATTTCTCTTACATGTTTCAGAAGGCATACTGTTTGAAGGAGATTGCCAATCTACATTAAGTATTGTATGAGAAAATTAAACTTATCTCACTAAGCCTTTGAGATTTTGGCATTTCTCCTCTATGGCAGCTATATTAATTATCCTAATACAGAGATTAATGTTTTGAAATGAGGTATTGTTGAAATAAAAAGTCTAAAATCTTTGCAGTAGTGTGAAGCAGGCAGTGATAAAAAATGGCACCAGGGTAAGGAAAGAAAAATGGCTGTTATTCAGTGGGAAAGAAAGAGAAGAAATGAAGGAAAGAAAAGAAAAGAAAAAAGGTGAGAAGAGAAGAAGAGAAAAAAGAAAAAGAAGAAAGAAAGGAAGGAAGGAAAAGAAAAGAAAAGGTAAAATTATCCCTGTGATAACTTGGGCATTGGGCCAGACCACATGCATACCTGAAGATTAGAAAACAAAACAATTAGTAATGAATATTGCCATTGCTAATTGCTTTTGTCAAAAAGCAAGAAAGTGATAAACTCAGAAAAAGAATTGGCCAATTTGTAAGCAGAAATTAAAAGAATTATAGAGAGAAGAGAAATTTTAGATCACACAGGGTTGGAAAACTGTTTTGTTTTGTTTTGTTTTTTTAAATCAACCTCAAAGAGTATGAGATAGTAATGACAAAAAATTTAAGGGAAAAATGTCCCATAAAACCTCTCTGTTGACAAAACTGATCACATTCCAATTTTTCACCTTCAAGCCTAAAGCCTCCAGGTGGCTACTGTTAAGTGGAAAAAGACAAGTATAGAGATAAGAAAACAAAGACATAAAGCAGATCTGAAAACTATGCCTAAAAAGATTTAGAGTATGGTTATTGGCATATAGAACCGTGCAAGTAGATGAGAAACCTACCAGATTTTTCACATGTGAAGCCTACCAAGATTTTAAGGAACTACATTGCCAAAGAAACTAGTAGCTTTAGACAATGGTAATACTTTGCTGCAGATGTGGAGATTTCTACTTCCCATCAAAATGGATTACCATCCCACATAAAACAACTATCTAAACAAAGAAAATATGTGAAAGTTGCTTTTCAAGTCCACAGGCATGAGGCAATGAAGGAAAATCATTTTGAAAGATGGGAGACAAACAAGGTGAGTCCTACAATTGTCCCAGCTTATAGTCTACGCAAGATTTCCAGCCAGGGCACAAGTAGGGTAATTCAGGTGGATAGTGTCAGTTTCTCTAAGCTGAGGAGGCAGAGCTGGGAGCCTGGGGTTAGAGTATGACGAGATTTTACAGGCAGAGTACCAGATAAGTGAGAGCTGCACCCAGAAAATTCTAGACATCTAGAAGTGCCTGGGTGGCTCGCTTGGTTGAGTGTCCATCTCTTAGTTTTGGCTCAGGTCATGATCTCAGGATCATGAGACAGAGTTCTGCATCAGGCTCTGTGCTCCGCATAGAGTCTGCTTTAGATTCTCTGTCTTCCCCTGCTCTCTCTCTCCTTCTCTCTCTAATAAAGAAACAAAATCTTTTTTTAAAAAAAGAAAATTCTAGACATCTAAAGAGGGTTCTTCTCAAGTATGCAGCTAAATACAGATAAGCCCAGGTATTTAATGAAATACCCAAGACTGAGGGGGAAAAAATCTGAAAAGACCAGTGAAAACAATACGACCAATCAGAACAAAAAGCCTCATAGTACGTGGAGTTTTAAATATTCAGAAGGATTTTGTCTCAAGGCGAGGAAAAAAACAGTCCCTGACTCAATGTTGTCATGTTCTATTCTAACAAAACTTAAAAGCAAAATCAAAAAACCAAACTATTTCCAAATAACCTAACAATGTCCCAGAATAAAGCTCAAGAATATTTATAGAAATAGACATGATCAAAGGAAACTAACAAAAAACTCCCAAGCCACTGACAATGTAAAATTCACAATGTCTGTAATCCAGTCAAAAATTACCGAGCATGCAACTACTATGATTGATAATTTGGAAAAAAATTGGTAAAAGCAAATCATAAATGACACATGATAGAAGTAATAGGCAAGGACATTAAAACAATTATAACTACATTATATACGTTCAAGAAGTTAAAGGAATGATTGAGTATGTTAAGTAGAAACATGGAAGATGTGAAAGAGAACCAAACTGAACTTATAAAAATGAAAACTACAATGTCAAAAAATGAAAAATACACTGGACAGCATTAAGTGCAGATTAGATGTGACATAGGAAAAGAGTAGTGAACCTTAAGGCAAAGCAATAGAAACTCTTCACAATTGATCACAGAGAGGAAAAAAGGGTACTGAGGAAATAACAAACAGCTACAGGTTGCTTGAAGCAACCTAATCTACACATAATCCCAGTGTAGGAGGATTATGTGTTGGAGATGAGGGGAGGGACAGAAAAACATTCTGAAGAAATAATGCTGAAATAATGGTCACAGTAATTTCAGATTTGATGAACACTATAAATCCATAGGTTCAAGAGATCAAAGAACCCCAAACTGGAATAAAACTATGAAGATCATGGGGAGCCTGGGTGGCTCAGTTGTTAAGCATCTGCCTTCAGCTCAGGTCATGATCTCAGGGTCCTGGGATCAAGTCCCACACTGGGCTCTCTGCCCGGCGGGGAGTCTGCTTCCCCCTCTTTCTCTGCCTACTTGTCATCTCTGTCGAATAAATAAATAAAACCTTTTAAAAAAATAAAAATAAAAGAAATGTATATTCCACCAAGAAAAGAAGGGATAAGAAACAGATTTATCAAGTGGAGAATAAGCGAGTTTACTGAGGAAGTCTTCATGAAAGGACATAAACTTGAGTTGTGACTTAATATACATCCTGGACCTAACGCATTGAGAAAAATAGGATAAGCCACCAGATACACTTGAGATCTTTGCTTTCTGTGTACTCTGCTTGGCACTTGGCAAAGTTAAGAGATGCTGGTTAATGAATGAATCGGAACAGAAGGGCAGGGCAGAGGGTCTGACTGTCTGAGTTTACATTCCTGACTTTGTCCCTTACTGGCTTGGGAACTTGGGCCATTACGTAACTTCTACAAACCAGGAATAACGAAACGTACTTCGTATGGTTAAGTAAGAAGTAAAGAGTTTCCATCTGTAAATCACCATGCTCAGTAGATCAACAGCAGGGAAAGCGACATATCCAAGTCCTGCTCCCAGAGGAGCGCAGGCTGCATGTGGGGAAAGAAACGCTTGTTGAATGTCAGTAGTTTATCAGGTTTATCATCCATTATGAGGAATCTCTGAATGAATCAAGTTAGATCAAGACCGAAATAAATGGAGCAGAAGTCACCAGCCTGTTAAAGACACTGACAAGTCACCAGCTTCCACTAATGTTTTTGAGGGAATGCTTGACTTTTGCTTAGTGGCTACATGAGAAGAACACACAGGTACAAGGGACCACCTGTCATCCACAGGGAGTTGAATTCACGGTTATTTTGTATTTTTTGAAGAATAATGCAGCACATTTTCTAAGGGGTTAAAAAAACAGAGGCACAAAAGAAATGATTTCAAGAGCAACTCTCACAAGTCACTTTTAACCACCTATTACCAATGAAAGAGTCATTAATGATCGCTTTGGGCCCCTGATATTACCTTTGTACGGGTTGTGGTTGGTATTAAAGTGACCACCGCAGTAAGGAGAAACAGCCCAGCAGCCTGGGAGCCTGTCCTTTGGACGTTAGGAACGTCAAGGGCTCTGAGCAGACTCTGAACCTGATCCAGCTTGAGTGTCACTGAAATGGGGACCTGACGGGGGGGAAAACTGTGTCCCGTCTCCGTCTCATAGATCTCTGCTGTGTGTACTTGGAGAGCTGCCGGGGCTACCCATGTGTCTGATATTCCTCCTGCCTGTGAGACCAACAGGGAGCACCTTGCTTTCCTCATCTACAAACTGAAGACGGACTCCTCTCAGCAAGCTTCCAGACTATTCTTCTCTGGCTCAAGGATCAGAACCAACCCTGCCGATTTATTTTCAGACTTTGCGAATGGGAATGGAATTTAAAACATTTTTTTATTTCCACATGCTAAATTGGATTTCCCACACACTTACACGTGTACATTTGGTTTAGCATCATGGAAAGTCCAGGGCTTGGTGGCTTCGGATTCCCATAAACGACCACTCTCCTCTCGTGTGCCGACTTCCCTGGCCTCCCCTACCGGCATTGCCATGTCTTATCTCTGCCACAGAAATGCCACCCATGCAGGACTGTGAAGATTATAGATTTTGTTTTTCTTCACCTCCTGGCAGCCCAGAAAAACAAGCGGCTAACCTGAGCCTAACTGTAAGTTAATTCTTCCTAAGCCATCTAAATACAATAATACATATTTTTACCCAGACACAGTGGGCACGTAAATATAAAAAGCTTTCTAGCCACTTCATGTTGCTTTCCAAAAGCTGAATAAATGTTTTCCTGGGATTCATTTTAGGAGGACGATGTTTTCAGACATGCCTTATGCCAATCTGCGTGACTTATGTCTTGCTTTTGCGTTGGAAGTTCTTTCAGTGTTGTACGTCACTTTAGGAAAAGAACAAAACACCAAAGATTGTCATTTCCCCCTCTTTCCCTATGTTTCGACGACACCCTGCCCCATCCATACTACCAATACACGGATTTCCTCCAGAGGCCTTGCAAGCGTCTGTCTGCTTTCTAAGATGCTGGCCGTCCCTCTGCCGCGGGGTTCCCTGGTACCGGCCGTCTGTGGTTAAGCCTTGCGTGCCCTTCCTTGGTTCTCTGGGTGTGCTTGTTTGTATTTTCCCTGAGGTTGGGCTCGCTGTGGGGCTTTCCACAGAAGAGGCAGGAGTTTGGATAAGCCAGCAGTTTAAGCAGGTTTTATGACCAGCCAGTGTAATAAAATGCATTCAGGGGTCACCCAAGAAACTTTAATCAGCACCGGGGGTCACTGGATAGCACTTCTAGACAGGAGAGACAGAAATGAGGAACAGAGATTCGAAAGAGAGGAAGAAGAGTTGGGGGCGGGGGTTAGGGATAGAAGGTTCTCAAGTTATCAGAAATAACTTTAAAAAAAATCAGTGTGTCTTGCAATCAGAAATGGCAAAAAGCGCCATAATTGCCCAGCGGAAATGAGAGATCTGCTGCAAATTTAGATGAGAATTTTACCCAAAGACTTAATTTTTTCCCCTTGTGCAGTTTTGCATGAAAGTTTAGCCTTATGATTGGTCTCGGGATGGATATCAGATATCTCACCCTGAAGGGAGAAACATTCCCACCAAATCCTTCTCCCCTGAAAGAAAAAAAAAAAAAAATTCTGCATCCAATAATCAGAGCCTGGGCAGACAAATTGGCACCACTTTTTTGGTTTCCAGCCTCCTTTTTATTTTCTGCTAGAAATAAGACTGCAGACTTGAGTCACAATTCACAAATATTTGGTAGTATTATATTGCAAGGGACTGGAAGGGGGACCCAGAAGAAGGTAATTCTTAAAAGCTTTGCCTTCACTCATGCAAACAAACTTTATGCTTCTCAATAAATCTCCTGTTTTTTAAGTGGTCATTAAAATAACAGATCATTTGATTAAAATTCTGTTTTCTTTTCAAAACGGTCATTTGGAGTTTTGGGGAACCTCCAAATGTGGTCTTGGCCATGATGTCATTAGCATTTTATTAATGCATTCAAAAGGTTAAAAGCTCTTACTTTTTATAGGGCTTTTAAAAGCAAACATTTGATTGTCTCTTGCATAAACTGACTCTGAACCCATTAAAATGTGACAACAACTTCAGAACTGACCCTGTTTAAGGGTAAGAAAATTGATCAAGGATTTGCCACATTTTTAATTGCTTTGAATGAAATGGAAACTGAACTGAGGCCAATATTTGGGAATGGAAAGAATTAAATCCAGTCCAACACCTTTCAATATAATAATGATATTTTTTAAATTAGGGTTTTTCCTTTTTAGAGTTCAATGATTCTTTATGGCACAAAAAATAGTTTATAGTTTGAAAGGTTTATTTTTTCCTCTAGTCCAGTCACAAAGCAGTTTGTCATTAAAAGTAAGATGGAAATTTTTTTTTTTTTTTAAATATGTTTCAGGTGTCCTAGCCTAAAAAAAAATGCTCAGGGCGGCAATTGTAAATGTGCCTTTGTTGTTTATATAAGGATGGAAAAGCATGTGTGGCTGCGCAGATTTGAAATGATGTTATCAAACTTTCAGGCTCTTATTTTTAAATTAGGCATTTTGGGGGATTATGTAATAAATCCGCAGAAAAATAATAAACCCAGTGGTACTGGGGTCTAGGCAGCCATTGATTGCTACTTTCCATTTTGTCTCATTCTCATCATATGTATTTTTAGGATGGAAGGCCCCATTTCATTGAATATTTTGTATACAAAGAGAAAAACTCCTGCCCCCCCCCAGCTTCTACTCTAAATGAAAATATACACCCTCCATTCTAACTTTTTCCTGTTCTTACATCATTGATCATGAAGAGTTTACAATCACCTTTGTTGTTTTATTTCTTTGGTTTTTAGTGAGTGGTCACATTTCTAACTCCAGTACACTTTGGTTTTTTTCAGAGCACATTAGGACTTTCTTTTTTTTTATCCCTCACAAATGAATACTGAAAAACCATCTCCCTGAGCCTTTCTTTTTTAATTGCTTCTGTGTTCTGAGGCATTGGGGGAGCTACCGAATGAGCAGGAACCGATGGGCAGATAAGCTTGCATAACACGCACTTAATTATACAAACAAGTCTTTCTGGAGAAAGTCTTCTGACAATTACCTCTTGAAATAAATATACCTTGGTGACTGTCAATAGTAATAAAACGTGCACAATCATTTCTTAAAGCTTTTATTGTTTGCCTGTAATTAGCATGTTGATGTGATTAAAGCTACATTTGACTTTTGATAAACCCCAGACTCCCATAGATAACATTTCCAGCAGTTCAAAGCTGCTTTCATTAGAAGCGATATTTATCTGATTTGTAACCAATCAATTGGAAATAAAACTTCCCTGTGGCATGCCGTTAAAACAGCCAGCAGCAGCCCTGGTTTCCGCAAGCCCCTCTTCTGTCCGTGTCCTTGGATGAGATGGATTCCATATGGTCAGGCGCAGGAGCCCGGGCAGGGAACTGCGAAGGCGGAGAACGCTGCGGAGGCCCCGCCACACTTACTGCCTTATTTCTACTTGCTGCAGTTAGAAGGCACGGTCACTGCTGTAACCAATTTGCCTGAAAAATACACTTTTGTGTGGCAGTAGAAAAGCCTGCAGAACTGGGGTTTGCAGGGGCATATTCGCGATGTTTACTGTGCTTCCACATTTTTAAGTTGGTGTTTGATTCTTTTACCAGACCTTTTCAATTCCGTTAACTTGATCGTCTTTGCCCTTCCCCAAAGTTCTTTCTCTCTCTAATTTCCATACAATTATTCTCATTTTATATCTCCTTTTTTTCAAAATGTGTCTGTTTTCTCTGGCAGTATTTGCTTTGCAACTAGTTTAAATTTCCTTGTTCAAAAAAATCACAAAGCTCCAACTTTTGAAATTTTGACGAATAGACAAAATAACGATTTTCAAAAGTTTCAATGACCTAGCAAATATGCTGAGGACATTCTAAGTGTCCAAGAGCACGTGAGGAGCACGGGGCTAAGAGCACCTCTTCATTATCACGGCGGCGACACTGCGCCCCACACCGCAATTTCTGTGTCGGTTCACCTCTGCACAGATTTATTTATTCCTGTTCTCAAGCGGAAGAAAGAAGGAAAGAAAGGAGAGACAGAGAGAGAAGGAAGGAAGGAGAAAGAAAAAGGAAAGAAAGAGAGAAAGAGCGAAAGAAGCAAGCCCACTTTTAGAATGAGCATGCATTTATTCAGAGCATTTCTCCTCTCTTATCCTCCACACTCTCCAAACATTTTATATTTTTAGAAATGAAATAGAGAAAGGAAGGTATTTTCCACAATGGAACCAGTGTTGACATGCAAACCTTTATGGATTTCCAGCCATCACTCATTAAAATCTGTCTTTAAATATATGGTAAACATGTGCATAAGTGCCTTATATGCCATGCTTTTTAAGTAGGGTTTTAAAGTGAATGTACATAAACAAAATATTTCATTGCTGTCAAAATGAAAACATGAAATCTGTGTCTGTGAAGCCATTTATACTAATCTGGACATGTTCAAAGGTTTTCAATTTTTATTTAATTATATGGTTTCTCAGTGTCTAGGTCAAGTGTTTTCTCGAGCACTGTAATTTATAACTTTATAGGTAATCCTACACATTTCCAAACTTATTTAAGCACATGTATGTGTTTGCACAGATACGAGTGCATTATCTGGAAAATACTGATTCCTTCTAATCTTAAAATGACCTCAGTTATGACATTTAATATCTTAGAAATGAATATCATTTCATGTATTTATCACCTAAAGGCAGTTGCATTTAAAAGGTAAGGATATTGGAGGAGGAATTATTTCTGTAGAATGAACAAGTGAGAAGACAGCAAGGTTGGGTATGACAAGTAGGTCTGTACTGGTCTGATGTTTATGAACAGGCCTCTGGCCGGGGCAACTTCTGGAGAACTCCAAGCTCAGGGAAAAGGTCAGTAGTACACTGTGTGCCTCTTGAAAGCAGCTTTTATCAAATAGTTTAAACATTTTCATTTCATTTTTTTAAGAAAATATTTTAGAAATCATTAAAAATCCATTTTAAGTAAGTCAACTGTAAAGTAGGTCACTTAAAATGCATTCCCTCATTTTTCCATCTCCTAATTAATATACATTAAGGTAAGCTTGTTGGCAAATATTTTATGCTACTAAAACACAAAATACTTACTCTCAACATCTTGATTTTGGATGCCTTAATTTAAGATTATAAATTGTGTTCTTTGGATAAAATTTTCATTTCTGCTAAAAATAGGTTAAGTATATTTTAGAAACTAAAGCTGGAATTTTTTTTTTTTTGCACATATAAATTATCTTATATTTCAGCAACCATACAATCACTAAAATAACAGACAAGTTCAGAGCATTCTGGACTTGAGCAGTGCTTTTAAAATATACTGTGCACATAACTGAAACCACAGTGACAATATTTCAAGTAAGAGAAGGAAAAATGGTTTGCAGATTTCCAAAGAGAAATCATATACTTCTGCAAAGTTTTACTCTCATAGGAGTTGTCAGTCTTATGGATGAGTAAGAATAAGATAGTATCAATCAAATATCTAACGATACAGAGGGAAATCTGTATTAACTGGATTTTTTTTCTAAATTGGTGCTTGAGTATGTGTGTTCACATGTGTGTCTGTTTACATGTGTGTGTGTTCATGTGTTTGTGTTTAATCCAGGCACACAGGTAACCATGGCACTGTGATCGAGCTGTTGATTTTGTGTCTCTAAGATTTACTTCTCTTGAATTACCTATTTTGTATAATTTTTAAACCTTTTTTTTTTTTTTTGGTGGAGAAAACATATACTTATCTGGACATTGATTATAGCTGCACAACGACAAATACCAGAAAGAATACTGAAAAAACTGAATTGTTTTCCTTTATAATGCTGAAGAGCTGAGTGTCTGAAAATCATCAAGGCACTGAAGTAATGGTTTCAGTTTTTACCCAAGGGTTTGGCATCATGTAGACATGGCCACAGGCTCTGTTCCCTCTTGGTTGTGGGTTCTTATCATCTGTAGATACAGGATATTTCAAAAGCCCTCAGCAGAGCAATTGCAGAAGTGATAGAAATGACAATCCCCAGGCTACGTCCTTAAAGAGGGGAAGGTCTGACCACTTTTTCTTGCAGTTAGCCAAGTCAAATCATTCCAATTCACGTGTCTCATCTTATCCGTCAGGTGATTTTCTCCCACATTAGTCTTTGCTCTTGTGTGCGTTAATTCCTTTTTGTTTCCTGAAATTAACATGATGATCTTTAAAATCCTATACACGATGTGGATTTAAATTTTGTTCATAAATCTTATGCATATCATTCACGAATGGCTCTGTGTTTCTATGTCTTTGAGAAAAGTTCCTGATAGAGTAAAAGGAAAAGAATCTTGTTTCAGATTTTATGTGAAGACAGAGTGAGCTTCAGTCCTCACCGGTAAGTCTTTCAAAAATACAAAATGTCTGTGAACTTGGGCAGGGCCTACTAGACTCTACTGCCCCATTAAACTACAGGGTTAATTCAAATGTAAGTAACTCAGTTTTTTAAAGGGATTGATTTTCCCTTTCATTTATTTATTTATTTTGAGCATTCCTCATCTGAAGCACACTTATGAGTGTGTTTTAATGTTAAAAGTCCTTTCCAGTCTGATCGCATATGATGGAAACAGTAACACGAGCTAAATCCACTCCAGCTCCCCTAAGCAATCTGTAAATAAATTAAGATAGTAACCTCTACTCTTTGGGTCCCCAAAAATTAGTTCTTAAAAGCAACTTGGAAGATTCTTCTGAAGGAAGCCTTCCACACGAAATGGCGGTGTGGAGCAAGTCTGCTCACAGGGGGAGGTTTGGGGGAGCTACAAACCTACGCAGGGAAGGGGGTCACAAGCAGCAGGTATTCGCATGTGTGAGCACGTCGCGGGGCCACTGGCCAGCCTGCCTTTTACATGCTGCATAGAGGCCCGGCGGAGGAGGACAGAGCGAGCCCCAGAGCCACGCCCTGCCTTTGCTCTGGTCTTGGCCATTTTCGCAGAGTCACTACAGAGCCCAGAAGAAAGAACACTAGAAAAGAACTTTGAGAAACCTAAAAAACTTTCTAAAGGAAAGCAAAGAAAAAGAGAGGGTGAGGGAGCAGAAAGAACAGGCGCGCTCTGCTCCAACGGAAGCTCTGCCAAGAAGCAACGAACTAAAAACAGACCGAACAGAGAGGAGAAATGAGGAAAGAATAAAATGGTTTGAAGTCAGGCTGACAAATGCACGAGAGAAAAATTCACATGTTTTTAGAGCGGTACTTGGCATCTATCTCAGAAGTGTGTGTGTGTGTGTGTGTGTGTGTGTGTGTGTGTGTGTGGAGTTTTTCATGTTTATTTCTGGAAGAATATTCTGCAGTTTCTTTTTATTGAAAACGATGAGTTATTTTCCTTCTTTAGGAATAGTGCAGGGGCCTCCCTCACCTCCCCTCAAAACGTCTGCCTCCTCCGACTTCATACAGTTTCTGAAAACGTTTTCTTGGGCTGAATCACTAGATCGCTTCCTACTGTCTCTAACCAAATAGAGTACTAAAACCCAAATGCCTGGGCCTACTGTCTTTCAACTAGTTTCCTAACACCCTCTTATGAGGAAATACAGGACCACTTGCTTGTTTCAAAAGAAGGCAGGGTGTGGTGTGGGCCAGTTTTGACTCTGCATTACTTGGAAGAGTCAAAGCAGCCCAGGGCTGCGGTCTGCAAGCATTTGGCTTTATTAGATCTAATCCACTGATGGCTTGTGTGGTAATGAATGTCTGAAATGCTTGTCTATGATTAGAAATTTTTCATGCTGTCCTCATGGGCTCTGCTGCACTCTCCTGCTTATAAATGGAGGCTTAACACACTCAAGTCATCCGTGGAGCCCTGGAACCCTGGGAGCTGGCAACACCCAGGGAGCCAACTCGCCATTGTGATGCTAATTTTCTTCTAACCTTTGACCAGCAGGGGTAATTATATACAACTTGCAGAAACAGTTCTTCTGGAATGAGAAAGCCTAAGGGAAACATGGAAATTTGTTTAAACTAAATTGAATACCTTTTAGATACAAATGCAGTTTGAACTGGATTATTCTCTCTGTCCAGTGATCAAAGTACTGGGGGATTCTGACAGCTCTGAAAGCCAGGAAACAGTGTGGACATTCTTACAGGGACCCCTCTCCGCAAGGCTAAGACTAGACTTGATGTAGCAAAGACCCTCCAAACAGCTGCCAGGGTTTTTGTTTTCTTCCATGACTGACATGTTCCAAAGGCACTGACAGTGACTCACCATAAAGGACTGTCCGGGCAGCAGCGTTCAAGCAACCTCTCTCTGTGCTTCTCCATTGCCGCTTCCCTTCCCTCTCCCCTCTACCAACCTCAACCAAGTTGTGTCAGGACAGACACACATGGAAAGTCAGTCTGCAGACGTGTGTAGATGACTCCCATGTCAGGTGGCCACCATTGCTGCCCTGAGACCATTGTATAAGGTGTGTGTTCCCTGTGCCTCTAAGACGAGTCTCTTGAGATATTTGCTCTGTCTTGTGTCCTAATTTCTAGCATTTTTTACATCAGAAGTGAGCTCTTCCAAGAGGTAAACTTTTCAGCAGTGCAGAAGAAGAAGAAGTCCAAGCAGACTGATGTGGACAACGGTCATGATTCCCAGGTTTAGCAATAACTCCCTTTCTGGTATAGATGTTGGTAGCAGAGGTACATGGATTTTAACCACAGTCAGGCCAGGAGCCAGAATGTTGGTATTTTACTATGAACTGAAACATTATTTCTATTGATTTCTACTATTGATTGAAAGTTTCAAAAAGTGAAAGTCAAATCTGGCCACTCCCATGTCTTGGAAACAGCATGAATTTTCAAGTCAGACAGGTCTGGATTCACCAAGTCAGACAGGTCTGGATTCACGTATTAGCCACACCACCTATGAACTGTATGGCCCTCGGCTTCTCCCATCTTCAATAGCCTCACCCCTAAAATGAACACCGCCTCATGCGATCTTTAAGATAAGATAGAGAAAGTGCTTGATATGTTAAAGCAAAGGAAAAAGAGGGAAAAAAAACCTCAATACTCAATGAAAGTTAGTTATCTCTTCTCCACTAAAAATAAGACAACAATTTTGAAGGGAACCATTTTGTTGCAAATCATTCTAAAGTCTAGCAATCATCTCAACTTAGTAATTGATGTCCATGGTAGACCACGAGAGAACAGCACGATTACAGAAATTAAAGAAGACGTGATGACCGATATCCTAAATGCCGTATCTGCTCCGTAATCTGCCTTTGTACCAAATGTCTACAGACAGTTTTCTTATGCTGAATAGTCATAATTCTATCTTCTTGAACATTGTGGTAAGAGCTGTTATCTTTTTTTCCATTTATTTCACAAAACAAATTTACAAAGTAGTACTTCTGTTTTACAAATGAGAGTATTGAAGCTCAAAATGGTAAAAATATTTGTCGCCGCACAAAGAGTGGAGATGAGATTCAAACCCAGGTCTGTTTGGCTCTAAATCCTAAGTTCCTCACCGCTGTGCACCCCGCCTTGTGCTGTCAGATGACGCGGTACGGAACCTCACCGCGGCATCAGTGCAGATAATCGTTCAGACTCTACTCAAATATTCCGATGACACGAAATTCGCTGTGCCATCTAGGCAACTCATTCCACTTTGGGATAGTCCCGTTTTCCTATGGTTCTTTCCCTTGAGTCTGATGATCGCTGCTGTGAGGTTGGGAGGGACCCCTGAACAACTGTCTGAAAAGAAATGCGCCGGAACAGGCAGGACACATGAGAAGAAGCTGTTGGATTCTCTGCAGGTCCCCTGGCCGTTATCCAGTTTCTAGAAATATGCCCCAAGGTCATTAAGTGTTATTTTTCATTTGCTGGAACATTTTCATGGCCAATATTTTAAAACTGTCCTTGCTACACTTGGCTACTAAGAACTCGAAATGTGGCTAGTCCGAACTGGGATGAAAATGCAACATATACACCGGATTTCAAAGCCCTCGCACCAAAAAAACAGTAGTAGTAAGTTTTAAAAATAACCAAGTTCTTTAACAATTGACCACATACTGAAATGATAATATCTTGGATATGAATAATACATTATTAAAATTTTCACCTGTTTTTTACTTTTTAAAATGTGCTTACTAGAAAATGTTCAATTACAGTATGTACAGATTTTCGTCAGCAGCTGACATTATATTTCTCCTGCACAACACTTCTGCACCCTCAAGCGGGGAATGTACCACATGTTTGAAGTGTATCATAATCCACACCTTGCCCCCTACAGTCCCAGAGAACAATAAAAGCAAAACCTTATTTTCCTTCCAACCTGTGCTGCTTTAGTGCTTTGAGTATAAGTTACTTTGTATGCACAGAGACTGCTTATATTTTGGCATGTGACTATTGTTAAAACGACTCCCTTATTCACCCTTATTTATGGTTGACAGAATTTTTCTTTACACCAGAAATAGGACTCTGTGTGTTACAGGGGAATGCATGGTCTTTGCTCTTGACATCGGAGTTAGCAATGGAAAAGTTCAGGCACTCATCCCCAGTTGTGTGTAGTACGCGTAGATGCCTACGGAGGGGTGACAAATGCGAAGCTGTGCTAAACGGACTTCGGGGGGAAGGCTGCTCCCCTGAGCATCTGTAAGGTCACCAAGGTCTCCTTACGTCCTGAGGTCTCCGTCTAAACACAACAAAGCATTATCCAGCGTAACCAACCATGCTAAGGACCCAAGCCACCTCTCACTGTTCCCCGAGAAATCAGATGGTGTTTCCAGCCACCCTACCTAGAAATAGTGTTTTTGGGTCACAGAGAGGAGGCTACAGCTGATTTCCATCTTGGAAGAAGGAACTGTTCCGTCAGCCTGCCTGCTGCCTGCTGCCTGCCTTCCTGGGATTGCAGCTGAGCCATATTTAGCCTCTAAAGCTCGATGTTTTAGTGCCTGGCTCTTTTTAACTGGCATATGTTAAGAGCTTTGAATTAACAGGTGCATAAAAACTGTCAAAAAACACTTAAATCTCAAGACAGACTGTCAGTTGTATTAAAAAATATGGTGTTACATAACCACGCACTCTCAACACGTCCAGCGTGTAACAGCTTGGAAAGCCCTTTCTCCCTGCTAGCAACCCAGTGGCGCTAACCCGGCCCAGGAAATAGTCCATGGTCCCTCAACCTCGATGGAGGATGCAGGTTGCACGTGTGCATGTGCTCGCACATGCGTGTGGGCAGGGCAATGGGTTAGAAGCACGGTGCGAAAATTTTCCCTTGTGCAACGGAATGTTCTTTCAGTTTCCAAGACCCCCATTTGTAAACTAAGCTGATTGAAGGAAAAAAGAACTCTTAGAGTCCTGGAAGGCACACACTGAAGTTGTTCTTTTTAAGGGAAATAAACAATTTATCATGTAATATGGTGAAATTTAAATTAAAATTAGCACAGGATGGCAGAGAGAGAGGAAAAATGTATTGCTTAAAGCTGGGTGAATGACAACAGTTTCAAGTGAATGTATAATACTCACTATGTGGTTAGAATAAGCAGAATCAAGTGTGATCCGGTTAAAGAGCACAAATAATGTTTGCATGATATTAAGAGTTGCTTTTCTGTGTTTTGAAAGACAATAATTATATATCATTCACTCTAAAATTGGGATGAGAGAACCAAGCATTTCTGAATTACATCCTGTATTGCACATACTGCATACTATTTAATTTAATCCAATTAAAAGTTAAGTGTGACCTTGGCTGTGTTTTAGGGAGTGATGTCTTGGATCGAGCATTGGGTCCTCATCTACTAAGTAGCTGGGTGACCATGGCCAAGTCTGTTACTTTAGCCTTATTAATTTTTTTTAAAACTGGGACGTGACGGTGGAGAGGGTGCGATGGGAAAGAAAGACTCCTTCAAATTCATTTTGATTCTAAAAAGAGGAAAAGCCTATGATTTATGGAATTTTACCTGGAGCAGGGGTGTCACTTCTGAGTAGCCCTATGTAGAATACTAGAACCACTAGGTTGAAATGATGAGGCAGGTTTTTGTTGATCTTTTCGTTTCTTCTGTGTCCTAGCATCACACTTGTTTTTCTGTCCAATGTTTGCTTCCATTTTAATATGCATTCCAGAAGGCCATCATAGGTCAGACTTCCCGGAACACGGACTCTGGGATGGAAACGTATAGGCGACAGTTGATGGGAGTGTATGTTTGAGGACAACAACGGCTAAGTGGGTCAAGGAAGCAGCACCGGCATAGAAAGGTTGTGTTGTGATGCATCACAACATAGACGTCAGCTGGCTGAGGAGCTCTGGCCCCCGGTTCTTCCCAACTGAGACAAGAGCGCCGGTCCTTCGTGGCCCCTCAACTACTAGTCTGTGATTGTAGGCTGCGTCCTGGGAGGGGTGCAAGCTTCAGCAAGGCTACTCTCATTAGCCGAGGCCAACTCCCGGAGAAATCATCACCAGTGAGCCATCAGTGGCTACCACTTCCCACAGTTGGGGGACACAATGTCTCATTCCTGAAGGCGGCCATCTGGCAGTGCACCACAGCACCCACTAGAGAGACAAATGTAGGATCTGCTTTCATGGTTATTATTGGAGTTTTCTCTTATTAGATATATGATCTTAGACAAGATACTTAATTTTTGTCTTCTTAACCCATATTTTGCTCATTCCCAAATTGGGGATAATAACAACCAGGTAGGGGCGCCTGAGTGGCTCAGTGGGTTAAAGCCTCTGCTTCAGCTCAGGTCATGATCCCAGGGTCCTGGGATCGAACCCCCGCATCAGGCTCTCTGCTCAGCAGGGAGCCTGCTTCCTCCCTCCCTCTCTGCCTGCCTCTGCCTACATGTGATCTCTGTCTGTCAAATAAATAAATAAAACCTTAAAAAAAAAAATCAACCAGATAAAGTTATAATAAAGACTAAAGGAAATAATATTTATAAAGCAGCTAGCAGAGTGCCTGACACATAACGGGCTCTCTTTAAATGTGCATTTTGCCTTCTGCTCTTACTAAGTGATAATCCTTTTTCATGGCTAGGGATAGTTTCAAGAAAGGAATATTTAACAAACATCAGATTGCTCTTGAGGTTAGTCCACAGATGAAAATATTTTCCTGTTGTAAACTGCCTTCCTTTTTGAGGAGTGCTGACGTCTTGGATCTAGGTTGTACTTTCTGCCTTCAGAAGGATGTCACTCTTGTCAGAAAAAAAAAAATACAGAAATTATGTAATTTGCACCCCCCCCCACTATCAACCACCTCTTCTCCACAGTATCTCAGGTGCTAGCATCATTGGACAGTAACTGCTAATACGTTAGGGCCTGAGGTAGGATGCGTCCTCCAGAAAGGCCTTTTCTGCCCTACGTATACGTTAATTTGAGAGGCCATCACGAAGCACCCTGCCAGACTCCTCTGACATCAGTTTATTAAGATGCACAGGGTTTGGAAAGGAGAGAGAGGAGGTAGACAGAAGCCCTTAGTTACTTTGCCAAATCCCATTTTAAATATGAAACCAAGCCAAAAACAGATAGCACATAGTTCCCAACACCGTTTTCCCATTGGAAGGTGTTAACATTATTGTTATTGTTGTATCCTTATTGATTGGCAACGACAAGTTAGTTTCTGTAATGGGTATGGAGAAGAAAGAATTTTTGCCAAAAGGAATTACATTCTAAGAAAGATCAAAGTGTGGGCGTTTCATCTGATACACATTTCCTCTCTGCTTGGATACCGGGCCTTACGGCCTGTTCTGAAATTCCGACGTGCGTGTCAAACAGTCAGGGTCTGCCCCCTCCTCCCCCGCAGACGGAGGCTTCCTTGCAGCTTCTCCCTGCTCAGCGCCAGCCGGTCGGACGTAACTATCACAGGCCAACGAAGGACATGCGATGTCATAAAACCAAACCCTGTTGGTAATTATTTTGATTAAGCTGAGAAACAATTGTTATTTTGGAAGTTGAAGGGCCAAGTCCCGGAAGGAAATTCCTGAAGAGGGACCTGGCCCTGGCACCGACAATGTCTTCAGCTGGGAGATATTTTTATCTTTGAATATGGAACAGAAAGATCATTTTCTCCAAACATCAGAATGAAACTGAATCTTTACCAACCCACCAGCAATTTATAATAGAATAGAAGAAAACTACTTGATTTCTAACCATGGAGAAGTTAAAACCATATCAATAAAACAAACTAAAAAGGCCCAAACAAAAACCACTTTTCATTTCACTGTGTGAGCTAAAACAATCCCATCCCTCAGGGTGTACTGGTTTTTATTTTAGTTTATTTACATTTAAGCATCCATTTTGCCTCTCTTTAAAGGAGTCCAAGGTGTCTTAGGGATGCAAGTTTAGTTTTTCTAGGTTATTTATACTAGCAGTTTTCATCATGCCATCTTGATGACTATCTAACGCATCAGATACATTTTTTCAATCTTTAAAATATGTAAGAAGTCCCTGAGAAATATTATTCAATTAAAACTCTATTCATTTTTAAGCCTTTAGTTTTGCTAAAAAGAGACCCAATGGCCTCATAACTGATTTATACTGACACTGTCAAAATTTAATGGACTGCGTTTCTATAGCACAAACATCAGAGTAAACCAAATCTTGAACTGAATTACAGAGTTCCTGGGGGGCTTTGATGCTCACAAGACTATGGGAAAGAGCAGGACAGAGGGTGAGGGAGAGACCTGGAGGTGAACTGACACCTTCTAAGCGTCTCTCACGACTACCGGAGCCCCTCGCTTACCAGACCCTCCCATCTTCCTTGCCTTGCATTGCCACACCGCGCCAACTCAGCTGGCCCTGCTGGGGTGAGCAGTCTGCTGCCTTGTGAACGCCAAACCCTCCCCCTCAGCTGCCCCTCCTGTGTCCGGACTTGGATAAAACAGCATACTGCAGGCTCACGACACATACCACACGCATTACATATCGGCATAGCAGCCACCACCAAGATGGTGGCAACCAGAAGCAGCGTTCCCCGAGGCCAACTTCAACCAGTGAGAAAGGGAAATAGGTAGAGGCTGGCTAAGTGAATTTCCTCTTCTTCTTCATACCCATTGACTGCTCTGAACCTCATTTCTTTACACAGTCTATCTGCAGAAGCTCCTGCTGGATACACCTGCTGTGCGACCAGCTACGTCTCTGTACTGTTGTGAATTGAGTATCCAAAGCAGTGGCCAGTGCAGTATTACTTCCTCTTCCTTCCCATCCTCCCTTGCTTCATCCCCCCTCTATCTGACTTCCCAAGCAAAGGCTAACCAGTTAGTTAACACTTGCCTCAGGATCTAGCGCCTACGGAGCGGGAGCCAAGACAGGAGAGCAGCATGAAGTCTTCTGAGAAACTAGTCTTTTCAACAACCCCTGTGGACCATTGTCTGAAACTTAGAAAAACTTGCGAATAAGAAACCTCTCTGAGTAGCTGGGAACGCTAGTTCCCCTTGAAGATCCTGGCAGCAGAGGTGGCACGACACACAGCTTTGAGCAAGGGCAAGAGAGGTCTCTCTACTGGCCCAGAGCAGTGATTCTGCAGGACAGTGAGGGCACCACTGGGGACTAAGGGACCACCAGGAGGAGGAAACAACTCTAGTGGCATGATGAAGACTCTCCATAGGAAGATCGCAAAAGAAAAAGAGAGAAGGAGAGAATATGGTGGGCGGTACACGGTTGTTTGAGGGAACTTGTTCAGAAGAGCTTGCGAAACCCCTCTTAGACATTTTAGAACTCTTTGGGAATTTGGGAAAGGGGATAATTGAGGAAAGGGTTAAAGGTTCTTCCATACAAGTTGGACCAAATCCAACTTTTACAATGTAGTTGTTTGGTTAAGATGACGAATGGCACTCTACATGAGCTAGCCACTGTGACACGTATGTGCTGTATATCCTTGCCAATTTGTGTAGGGCTCAGAGTGACAACCGTGAAGACCATTTACAAATGGGATGTATCATGATTGGCTTGACTTTATTACCTGCTTTCCTACATCCTAAACCCAGTCAACAACCCACGAGATGTTCCATTTCTATTAGAAATGATCATGCAACACCAACATCAAAATTCTTAAACAGGACTTTCCTATTATATACTCAAAGCTAAATGCCTCTCAGACAATAGCTCGGGGGAAGGTGAGACAGAAAACTGCACACTTGAAAAAACGTGTTCTGGGGAAGGGCTCCTTGGGAGAACCTCACCACTTGTAAGAAAGGCAGTCCAGACACTCTCAAACTGTGCTTGGGAAATTGTCAGTAATTCTAAAGCTCGAGAAGACAGTGACTTCAGGGAAGAGCAGACAGCACGACAGCTCAGTAAGAATGAGGACAGAACAAATGACTCCTTCCCTTAAATCTTAAATGACCTATCTCTTAATTTTTAAATTCAGCAACAAGCAAGGGGCCCTCCAAGTGGACCAGCACTAAGTGTCTGCGCAGCAAGGGGATCAGTGTGACGCGGCGGCAGCCACATCTGCATGCCCCCCAAGCCATCAGGACAGCACAAGAGTCCACCCCAGCTGTGCTCCTCTAATTCCTATTTTGGAATCTTGTGATTTTCTTTTCCTCCCAACTCTTTCCTCAAGTAGTTAGAGGGATCACTATTGTTTTGATTTTAAAATAAAAACAACAAATCAAAGAAATAAACTGTCAGAAATACTACACACAGCACAAGATTTGAGGTTCAAAATCTATCTTGTTTTCAGTAGATCTATTATCACTGCTTTATTCTAGTATATACTCGACCGGGACAGGTTTGCACATACGTTGTTATGTGTACACAAACGTAACAAATGGCTACCGTTCATTGCTGTTCCTGACGGTCTCTCTCCTCATACATCCCCTCACCGCCGTCACTATACCTTTTTTATTCAACCCAGGAATCAAATTTTGGTTGATTTTCACTGATGGGTTTCTAGTATCATAGCACCTGACATATGGTCGATGTTCAAGGAATGAAATCTTTTAAAGGAGGTCAGTGTTGTAGATTGAAGCTCTTGAAACCATCTCCTATTGTGAAAAATCTCTTCGGCTGTGCACTATGTTGTAGGAAGCACATAACTTTGAGACCTAACATTTATTCCTTTTATTCTTTTACCCTGAAGAGTATATTCCAGTTAATCAAACAAGTTGAGAGACCACAGGTATAACCATACAAATGGGAGCAATTATGTAAGTTTCCAGAGAAAAAATATACACAGTTTTTTTTGTGTGTAACAGGACATTCTCTTCCTCATCCTCAATGTGATTATCGCCAGCTTTGTCATCTACTGCAAGCTAACAAACACCACAGAGGAGGCAAGGGTAGTGCCAAGAAGGAAGTCTCAGAAGATAGTAGGATGTACTTGGAAAAGAGCACTGTGTTAGGAATCAAGAGATGGAATCTTGGTTAAATTCCTTAACCCCTTGATCCGCTACTTCTTCAGCTATAAAACTAAAGTAATGGTAATGGCCATGGCCTTGGCCTTGTCAACCCTAACTGGCCATGAGGAATATCCAGCAGGATCGGGACAGGAGGACTCTGACGTCCTCTATCGCTATAAAATGTTATTTTATTCTCATAGCACGTACTGAGGAGGAAATGGCAATGGCACGAGCTTAAATCCCGAGCCCGCTAACCAGAACTGTATGAGCTCGGCTGGGTCATTTTCTGAACCTCCATCTTCATCTTAAAATGTGGCTAATCGTCCTTATTAGAGGAGACATATGATAAAAGACCATCATGTTGCCAGGTGCAGCAGCTGAATACCTTGTTCATGTAAGTTTGATTTAAAATGTGATCATTTTAAACAAACAGACATTTGTGGACTATCTCCACTCAAGAGTTTGGCAAATTGAAGCCTGCCATTTATTTACTAAAGTATGTGCAAAATTTAATGCACTATATAAAATGCCTAATGCAAAACTAAATTAACTCCTTGAAGATGAAACCATAATCTGTCTCCTAACTGGTGGTGAGGCCCAGGAGAACCCAAGAAATAGCAAGCACTTAGCAGCACTTTGGTCACTTGTTGCTTACAAATAGAATAACTGTTTTCCATCAGATCCTAGTAACTACGCAGAGCAATAGTGGATATGGACTAGGAAAACAGCATATGCCAACTGAAACGACTCACCCATGATAAGTGACAAATTTTACAAATGGCATAGGGTATCATAAGAACCAGCAATTTGAATCATTTAAAAAATAGATAGAAGACTGGAAACAGTAGCATATACAGTTTTGTGGGGTTTTTTTTTGTTTTGTTTTGTTTGCCGCGACTGCTGGATTTGGTGGGCAGAAAGTCTCAAGTCTACTTGACTGGTTTACAAAATTTGCAAAAGGGCAAAATTACCCCGGTGTCTTTTTCTATGTCATTTTTCCATCTCTGATGGGACTTGAAGAAAGGCATTTGCTAATGGAAATACAGCAGGGGCTCAAAGGTAAGACCACTTTTCATAAGACAGCAATAAAGAGTAACACAATCATGAAGAAATGTACTAAGGGCAAAACCCACGGTGTCATAAGGAAATAATCCTCAAGGTTTCCCACGGATAAACAAGAGTGACCTGAAAAGATGGGTGACCAGATTCTCCTGGACCGGAAGGTTTATAGGTCAAAGAGTAGGAGAAGGCGAAGATGAGGCACACGCCTGTGGTCTCGGAGACCACCTGCCCCCGGCAGGAGAGTGGAGCGAGCCCTAGCTGCCAGCTGCCGCCGGCTCTGAGACATTGTGCTGAAATCCAGGACTTCATTCCTTGCTGCCTGATGAAAACCTCTCCGGCATCCACCATCAGATTCTGTCTGCCCCCGGCTTCCTTGCTAAGATCTATGTAGTCACCTGTGTCCACTGCTCTGGGTTTGTGCCATTCTGGACTCCTCTAGTCTCTCTGGGGGCTGATTGTAACATTTCTATTTTTAAAAAATCCTCACTGCTTTCTACTTTTCTGGTTAGGAAAACATGTGAATAGAAGAGAAACAAGAAAGGGCCGAGAGAGAATCATGGCGTGTGATCACAGGTGCCTTGTAGGACTGATTTATGTTTGGCCAACGTAGAAAATGTTTTTACCAAAGCAATCCGGTCCCAACTCATCGAGCTGTGCAGCCTTTCGCCCTCGATCTGATGCAAACTACGGACATGAGGTAAGCTCGAAGCGCACACACTGCCCAAGGCAAGGGTTTAAAGTGAGAGTCAAGTTCGTCGTCTTTTACAAAGTATACTTTCTCACCCCGTCACTTCTCCAGTTACCAAATCATTTCCAACCTGTCTGGACCTTCTGGGGCTCGTGCATAAATCAGGAGAAATGTGGTTGGAAATGGCTTCCTTTTCTTCAAAGCAACATGTACCCAACTCAATGGAGCATTAGAAATCCATAATGATCCATGTGGTTTCCATTATGCCAAGGGAAAGCCTGTCCCGACTGCTCCAAACTGTCTCTCTGTGCACAACATCAGAGTCCAAGTTGATTAAAAAAATTATGGAAAGGTCCCTGGGTTATAGTCAAGAAGGGATCTTCTAGCATCTCAGACCTAGTTTCTCATTCTGATAGAAGAGGCCAATGTACAGCGGTTTGGCATCATCTCTGAAGAAGAGACTCTGTTATGAGATTTCTGGACTTTAAATACCACTATCCTTTTGGGATTTTAGAACTCCTCTGAGGTTGTTCCCAGCCTGAGCCAGAACGATCACGAGAGGCCTGGGAACAAACATAAAACACGCAGCCTTGAGGCAACAGCGGTATGTTCACAGCTTTTTTTTTTTTCCTTCTTCTATTTTTCTTTCTTTCTCTCCTTCTATCTTCTTTTCTTCCTCCATCCCCTCCCCCTCCTTCCCTTACATCCCACTTTCCTTCTTTAATACCTTTATTATTGGCAGTTAGGCTTTTATTTTTTAGTTTTATGGCTGGGTTGGTGAAAAAGGTTAATAAATGTACATATTTGTCAGATGTCTTCTTCTAGCTCCCTTGTTTTTTCTTAAGACAACAATGATGATGGTCTGTTTTTATTCTGCTGTGACATCCATCTGTGGGGAGTAGCGTTGAAGTTCAGAGACAAACGGGTTAACCACCAGGACACATGGATCTTCAGGTGCCATTGAGAGTCACCTAGTACACAGGGAGGCCAATGACTAGGAGAAAACACTCATCAGAGCTCCTCGCAGTGAGTATACCAAAGACATACGCATAGCCCCATCCTCCAAAAATTACAGATAGTGGAAACAAAACAGAAGAAAGTCAATATTTACTACACACTGAATGTTCATAAGCATTAACTAAGCTTAATGCTTATGATAAATTAATTTAGCGTTTGCTTAGCAATTAATTGAGTTAATAAGCATTTTGAGCACCACTCTGTGCTAGGAACCCTTCTAGGTGTGAAAGATAAAGCAGGGTACAAGAGACAAAACTCTGACTTACTTTATAGAGTAAGGGATTAAGGGTTTTGGATACATGACTTTATTTGACATTGCCAGAACTCTGTAAGCTGGGTATGATGATTTCCAGTTTACACATGAGAAAATGAAACTTCAGAGAGGTTAAATTACTACAGTTTGTTAGGGACAGAGCCTCGATCTCCAACCAAGTCTGATTCCAGCTTCTCTATTTTCTATTATCCTCCATGGCCTTCAGGGACCAATGAAATCATGAGTGATCTCACAAGGCAAGGTAGCCTAGGCTGCGCATCAGCTGAGAGGAATCCAGATGAGAGCCGTCCGGGTCTGGCAAAGGCTAGTGCAGCCCGTGAGAGTCTCATGGAGGCACCCAGTCTAAAGGACAGGAAGACATAGCTTAGACAGGGAAGAAGGGGAAACAGTACAGGAAGGCTCAGAGGCACGTAGGGGCGTGGCCAATCAGGGACAAAGTGAAAGTGGCTTAATTGAAAAGACTCTTTCGGGACAGAACTGGGAGCCAGAGCCAGAGCCAGAGCCAGGACGCACCGTGGCCTGTCGGAGTTGGTGCTGCGTCTTAGGACACTGGGGAATGTGGAGTTTGGACCTAGATATCGTGAGAGTATGCATTCCCTCGCTCTATGATTGCCGAAAATTGTTTCACCTTGGCAAAGTTACCATTCCCTTGTCAGTAAGAGAGAGGACATGGTTTTAGGTGACTTCAAGAATGACCCACTTATAGAAACACTGGAAAATCGCTGGACAGAAAGGCTAGCATATTATTACATTTCCACCCTGGATGTTATTTTTAAATACCCGCTCAGATTCTTCTTGGGGCCGGCTTGGTGTGCATACAACTGGATACATGAGCATTTAGCCAATAAAACTGGTTGAAGAATGTGAAAAATTTATCTACTCCATGAAGTCATTGTTTCATATTTGTCTGAAGCTCCCAGCGGGCTCCGAACACCAGATTTTTGTTCCCTCTGCTTTCCACATTGCTCTTTCCCATGAGGAGGTTCTTTTGATATCAGCATGGGGTATATGGAATTCTTTGGGGGGTGAAAGGTGTTCTTTCTATTATAGTAGCTTTTTATTTAACCAGTTCATTTCCATGGAAAAGCTGCTTTTAATGCAATAAACTTAGAAGGGGCGTACCAGGTTTGTGTTTGAACTCTCCTCGGCTGGGGCAGTGCTGCTGAGCAAATTTGGTGAGCAGCTGCAATTGCTAAGGTCACACTAACACTGAAAAAAGAAGGTCCTGACATAAACATACCCAAAGGTCTGAATAATTCTGGGCTGCCTCCAATTTTGAAATCCATTTCTCCGGGCTGTTCGTTTCTTCTTTCTTTCTCCCACACCAGTTTCTGGCTTTTCCCCATTTCCTAATGAACTCAATTTCATGTGAATGTTTTAATTTTGCCTGCTGTAATGCAAACAGTTCCAATGGTATAACCTTTAGGTCAATTCTATCAAGTATTATTTGCTCGGTCTGTTCAGGGGGGAAAAAAATCACTTTCTTCTGCCTAGACCTTGTGTAATTGCATGAATTCTCCAGTTTAGTTGGCTCTGCAAATCTATTCCAAGGTGCACTGACTGCAAGGATGGAAGGGAGCTCATTATGCATTCCCTGCTGAAATGGTGACCTGCAAATAATGATGGGGAAATCAAGCTTGATCGCTGTGCTTTCTCTTTAGTCTAATTTCTGCTGAACTTTGGACTGTAACTTGTTTTTTGGCTGGAGAGCCCCAGGACATACTGGAGTCTGACCAAGGGGGTACCCAGACCTGGATTTTCACACCATGAAGCTGGTAACAGTTTTGACTTCAATGCCTTGAAAAGTAGGTGATTTCAATTGCCCTGTTTCCTTTCAGGGGAAAATGCTTTCTTTGCACCTAAACAATCTTCCGGTGCTTTTGACTGACAAGCATATTGTTATGATTATGACTGGACTTCTTGACTCCTGCAGGGATAGCATTTAAAACTGCCTGAGACTGGCACAAATCAAAATATTCATCAACTTAAACTATGTCAGCTAAAATGGAAAAGCCAAAATTGTAGTGTTTTATATCATGTCAGAAGTCCATGAACACAGTGCAAAACTGCTTAACTCTTTCCCTGCCTGAAGAAAATTGCAGCCCGTAATAGAAGTTATATGGCTGTATTTACAAAATTTTACCTACCATATAAATGCCCTATTATTCTCTCTTGAAGTATCCATTGATTTGGGGGGGGCCTTATTGATTTAATTAACTTTCCCTCATTCCCATTCATTGATTCATTCGGTCTTTCAAAGAATACATCTGAGTGCCTGTGATGTGCAGGGCACTCCGTTTGCCTTTGTGGGGAAGGGAAATTAAGTTCTTGCCCACAGGTTGCTGGTGGGCAGACATAGAAGAGACAGACATATCCATAACTAGCTATACAGTAAGCAGTATGGCAAGAGCTATGCTATAAGGAGAACTGCTGACACAGGTTAATGAGGGCGAAATCATCTCCATGCAGGTTGTGGTAGATGAGAGATCTAAGGAGTTACTGCTCAACCTCCACTTTTTCAAGAATCTTCTTCTCCATTGGTGATGCATGGTCCACAAGTCCTCCCTTAGGTACAGCCGCTGGGTCACTGACCGCACTGAGGCCAGTAGCCCTTCAACTGGAGTTCAGGTAGCAGCGTGTGAGATTTTGGTCTCACCATAGCCGCTGGAGTTGAAATTTAGACCATATCTACAGAGAGGCCAGGAAGAGTGGAGTGAACAAAACCAGCATGCAAGGAAGGGCAGAAATCAGAGCAAGGGGGTCCTGCTAGGAACTGAGGCCTTCGGTGCCTTGGTAAAAGACGTGATTACATTTCCGTCTCTGCCTCCACTCCTCCCTACCCCTTCTCCCAGCACCTGCATGTCATTTGCAGCGAGATGGTAGGCGAGAATGAGTTGATTTTTAGGACTCACATCCCAGAGAACCCTATCTAAAGCAGAAGCTTTGTAAGAAAGGAGAAGGATGGGTTTGTCTCCACTTAACAGAGTGTAAGAAAGAGAATAGAAATCCTAGTGTTGCAGGATATTTTGATGTATTAACAAATGTGTTTTTCCCTGTGATTTCCTGTTACCCTTGACCCTCCCCCATCCGGGCAGCTAGACCATGAGTCATTCCTTGCCTCAAGGGAGGGTTGTCACAGCAGAACCAGAGAACAAAAGAGACAAATTCTTGGCTTTTGAGTTTAAAAGGCTGAGCTTCAGGCTTCAGACAAAAAAGATTTGGAAGAATATTTGATCAATTTGAGCCAATTTTTTCCTGCCCACGTAAAATAAAAATTCCCCTGGCTGGAAGACAAGTTACTGCAGAGTAAGAGGGTTGGATGCTGGTGAATCTCTGAAAGCAGTTCTTACACTCTCTTCTCCCCTGCACCAACCCCCCAACAGGCTGAACCCTAGCATGAATGTGGAGTTTTCAGGTTCTAAGAACAAGAAGACATGTGCCTTCTTTCCGGGTTAGAATCCAAAAGATGGCAAATGTCAGAGAGATCCCCCCTCTCCACCCAGCACTGTGCAGAGAAGCTGTCGGGCACATCTAGAGCAAAAGGGTAATGGGTTTTTCAGAGTTTTCCATGGTCCCAGAGTGGTAAAGGAGGCAAGCCTAATGTCTTCAGTGGCGCCCAGAGACATGTAGAAGGGGTCGAGAGAAAACCAACCCTGGAGGTCTCCCAGGGATGTTGAAGATGTAGTCTATAAGAGTTGAGTAAGAGGAACCAGTGGTACCATATAGACCTTAGAGGATGTCAACCTGGACAGGTAACAACAGTCAAGAACCAAATCCTGAGGGGTACCTGGGTGGTTAAGCCCCTGACCCTTGGTTTCAGCTCAGGTCCTGATCTCTGGATTGTGAGACCCAGGCCAGAGTGGGCTCAGCACTCAGCACAGAGCTCTGCACTAATACTTCCCCCAATAGATGTCCTGATCAGATCACGCAGGCATCATTTGGATATGGCATATACCGCCCTAGATGGGGCAGAGTTTCTGCTAATTACCCTAAGGGTGGCTGGCCTCCTTTATGGCCAGATTGAATTTGGTTGTGCACACACATACAAGAGCTCTTGATTCAATCTCCTGAGCCATATCAATTAGCTACTGCTGCATAAAAAACTACCCCTCAAATTATTCTCCTAAAATAACCATTTTATTTGTTACTGATTCTGTGGATAGAACAGCAAAAGAACTAACTTCCCATCTGATTCTAGTCCAAATTTCTGACATAGAATGGTAAGAAAATAAAATAATGAAGTTCCTATTTTTCCTCAAAATCTCGTTTTGGAGGCATGATATATATGGAGTGAAATTTACCCTTTTGAGAAGCCTGTTTTAAGGAAGCCATACCTGAGTGAGAGGATATGCAGATGAGACTCTGGACTTCAGACCTCAGATGTTGGAATAGGTTAAGATTTTTGGAGCTGTGGGATGAAATTTGTTACAGCGGCATCCCACTGCCTGCTACCAAAATTGGTATTAGCTTGGGCCGCCTTAACAAAATGCCGCAGGCTAGATGGACCGCACACCACAAATGTATTTCTCATAGTTCCAGAGGCTGGAAAATCAAGATCAAGTTTCCATCAGATTTGGTTTCTGGTGAGCGTTCTCGTCCTGGCTTGTAGATGGTCACCTTCTTACTGTGTCCTCATATGAAAGGCAGAATGAGAGAGAGACAGAGCCTGTATAAGCTCTCTGTTGCCTCTTATGGGGACACTAATCCTATGGGATCAGGGTCTCACCGTTATGACCTCATTTAACCTTAGTTATAAGTAAGCCCTATCTCCAAATACAGTCACAACAGAGGTTAATGTTTCCACATACATTATTTTAGGACATAATTCAGTCCACAGTAGAGACACTGTGTCATATCTCCCTCACATACACAAAATCAATAGAGGTTTTCATTAAAAAATAACTGCAAACATGGCTTTGGAATTATGTGTGAACTCCACTAAAAGTCAAAGAGAACCAACAAAGTTTTAAGAGAGTCAAATCGACATCACCACCACCAGTTTGAACTGAAAGAGACTAAGACTTTCCAAAATGAAGAGAGGACTCTGGACCCTCTAGTTTCTATGGACAGGAAGCAGGCTGATAAGTTTCTCAGTTGCAAACATGGATCATTTCTTACGGAAAAGCAAAGGTATCTCCCAGTACAGAGCCGAGAATTGTGGAAAATGCTGAACTAGGGAGCCACTCCCTGAGATGAGAAGAACTAGGCCCTTCATTACACTCCCCAGAAGAGGGAGATGTGACAATGGACCCCAGGTTAGATTTCAGAATGCCTTCTCTCTGCCTCTTGGCCCTCTTCATTTTAAAAGGGAATGTCCGTGGAAGCTATCCTGTCCTGTCTCACACTGCACGCTGAGGTGTGGGAACAGGTGACGTTTCGTTTTAGCTCACAGATCTTTAAATGAAGAGGAGCCACACCAAAGGCACTAGAGTTGAGGAATTTCCTTCACATAAGGGCTGGATCAGATGATGAGATTGTGGACTGCATGCCTGAAACCATAATGGGATGAGACTTTTGGGGAGGAGGTAGGACATTCTGTGTGGGAAACAAATGTGAATTACCATGGCAAGTGGGGGCAGACTGTGGTAAACTGTTTGAAAAAATGACCACCACCAGTCCTCCCGTTCCTAGATGACGGTTCCTTTGCAATGCGAGTCTCCTACTTCTCCGAACAAGATGCGAAGTCCACTCCCCCACCACTGGAATCTGGGCTGCTCTTATGAATTCCTTTGATCAGCAGAATGCAGCAGAAGTGATATATGGGATAATAGAGCCTCATCTTTAGCTTGTCTTGCCATCCTGAAACCCTGGGACCTCCATAAATAGAAGTTCAAGCTAGCCCTCTTGCAGATAA
The DNA here is from genome assembly GCF_011764305.1 of Mustela putorius furo. NCBI lineage: Eukaryota > Metazoa > Chordata > Mammalia > Carnivora > Mustelidae > Mustela > Mustela putorius. Next base: position 717,578 of record NW_025421480.1, on the reverse strand, counting down.
GAGACTAACTGGAGAAGAGGCCCAAGTGACAGGCCACCAACTGCCGTAATGTGAATGGGGCTCTCCTAGACCATGTAGCCCCAGGGAAGCCACCAAATTACAGTAACCACTGGAGAGATCCCAGCAGTATCAGCAAACTGCCCAGCCTAGACCAAATTATTAATCCATAGAGTCATGAGAAAAAAGTGGTTGCTGTTTGAAGACAGTTAGGGGATGGTTTACTCTGCAGCCATGTATGTGGCTAGAATGGCAGATGTGGTTTCACTTCTTCAACTACATGTGCATTAGCAATAGGAAATCGGGGGAGGACAGCTTGCGGTAATTTTCCTCAAATGGAGATTAAAATGCCATGGGCAATAAAGGCTGCGGGGACTCAATTCCCAGTTCATGGAGTGGAGTAAGACCACAGGATCCCCTCAAGCCCTCTCCAGGCAGCTTACTCCACCTTCATTCTCACATCTGCTCTCTGATGCTTGAAATTCCTTTGATGGGGCGGTTAAGGTTTCCACTACGCAAGCTAAAATACATTGCTTTAATATATGTCATTGTATTAAATGGGGACACACAAGAAAAGTAACCTACTTCGTTTCCCCAAGACATAACTGTTGTCTAAGTCTATTTGGGCTGCTGTCACCGAGTAGTACAGACTGCGCCACTTAGAAACAACAGAAGTTGATTTCTCATAGTCTGGAGGCTAGAAAGTCCAAGATCAAGGTGCTGGCAGATTCAGTATCTGGTGAGACCCTGTTTCCTGGTTCACAAAGGACTGACTTCTTGCTGTGTCCTCACACAGTGGAAGGAGCAAGGGAACATTCTGGGGTCTTTTTTTAAGGGCACTAATCCCATTCATGAGTCTCTATAGGAGACTCACATTGCAAAGGAACCGTCATCTAGGAATGGGAGGACTGGTGGTGGTCATTTTCTCAAACAATTTACCACAGTCTACCCTCCGCTCTACCCTCTGGACCTAATCACTTCCCCCAAGTATCATGTCCTGACACTCTGGTGTGGCAGTCAGGTTTCAGCGCATGAATTTTGGAGGGATGCAAACATTCCGTCTGTAGTACTGCCATCAGTTCTTTCCTTAAGAGCAGGTTTTGGGGGCAGGTGAGAGCACTGGTCGCCTGGTCTATCTAAGTTAAAGCACTATTTGGCCAGGATTCCGTCCAGGGTACAGCCTTAGCCTGTGCGATGGGAGACATGAAGAACCACAAAAATTCTCAGAGGTTGGTTCAGAAGAGTTTTAAAGATGTTCTGAAGTGATGAAAAAGAACCACAGAAACATGGAGAGGGACCTGGAAGTCAGACAACTGCCTCTGTTCGCTTTTGAAGGCATCTGTCAGTCTGGAAAATTTTCATCCCACCGTGCTTAGTGGGGGTCTTGCTTCTCATCTGGGGGAAAGGCCTGCCTCTACCACAGAGTGGCTCAGTTGCCCGCTGGCTCTGGAGTTCTCCCTGACTCCCGCCAGCAGCACAGCGCTTAAGGAAAGCTCAGACTAGAAGACCAGCGATGTTTCTGGACCTGTGTGATGGTGGGGCCATGTCTCTTGGTAGTTTCTGAGGGAAATGCAGGGCAGGTAAATGAGACGAAATATTGCAAATGACTTCGGGTGGTAGCTTCAGCTATTTTTCAATTATAAAATCTAGGTCTATGTTCCTGCAATGAAAATTCTACCAGACTGTGGTGCCATCTACATGGCTGGGCGCTTCCAAGTCTGTATCTTCATGACTTGATTTTTGTTTGGTTGAGAAGATAAGCAGATGGACATGTCTGCAGGGTTAGAACATGAGTGAAGGCTCTGGTGTAAACCGAGAGCTACGCGCACTGTACGCGTGGGGGTATTACTGCCCAACGACTGGAATAACAGCTCTGCAAACTTGATTATTCATTTCCGTCTCCTTCTCCCTCCAAGTGTGATGCTATACATCGCAGGGTTATTACTTCACTCATCACATGAACCTTTGGCCTAGTGACTTATCCCTCGAGGCATGCTATAATCACTGAGAAATGCGTTCCCTGTCACGTCTTATTGCTTAATTATGGCTCTATTTTAGGCTCCTAGAGTCATTTGGCTTGGAACAACCTCTCTTCTATGTGATCTTAGAACACACATTCATGTTGAGTTCACACGGGTCTGTTCCATGTCCACCTTGCTCTGGCTTGGGTAGTAATTACTGCTCTTTGACTCGGCAACACCTGCGGGTACTGTAATGAGTTCTTATCTTTATGCTCCTCTCCGTGTAGGACACCATCAGAAAGGCGTGTACTTCCTTTTTCTAATACTTGGGGGTTTTTTGCACTGATGAATCCCAGTGGCCCCCTCTTTGAAATCATGCAAAAACCTCTTTTCTCAATAGTCTCACTGTCGTGGTGACTGTAATTTTTTTTGAACTCAGAATGTGTACCTGTTGTGTACCTGAGGCTTTTTGTTGTTTTAGTTGGGCGTGTGTTGCCCCTTATTGCTGAAGGCAAACTGAAAGATAAGGCAGGCCCTAGATACATTCATAGATTGGGGGAGGGGGGTGGAAAGTGTACAGAGTATTTAAAATTAGAAGTGTTCTAAAAATTTGGGACTTCCGGAGGATGCAACCATGCTGTGTTCCAACCAGTCATCTTGCCTCCCATCAAGAAGATATGATCTGTATCAGCCTTTGAGTGTACATCTTGGTCCTTCAGGTAGATGATAAGCTTAAGGACAAAAGGGGCAGATCACCTCTCACGTGGCTCTGTCCATGTATGCAGCTACATACAGTGGTTTGATCAACTGCATAAAGAGATAAGGTTGCATTTTCAAGACAGCTGTTTGGGATTAGGAGCTTGCAAAAGTAGTTGACATTAAGGTAAAGGCAGATGGAGAACAGTGTCCTGCTTCGTCCCTCCAGAGAGTAGTTCAAGTCAGGCCTGGGGCAGATCTACGTTGAGAGGGGCTATAATTACCCTGGTCCGGAGTGGCCCCAGGTCTTGTCTGGCAGACTGAGTTATATCTATCAGGGCCTTTTAAAATGCTGACTTGGCTCCTTAGAAATACAAAACCCAAAACATCATTTATAAAGGTCACTGGGAATGGCCTGGGTCAGAATAACTTGAGTCCGTTCTGTGCCAATGTTTCAGAAGAGGAAGTTGCTGAATACTTAAAGCTCTTTGAGAGTACTGTGTTGCTAATTCCAAACAAAGAATGAGAGACACTTAAAGCTGAGTTTTTACTCTCTAATTCAAACGCCAATCTAGCAATAATGTATGTTCTAGAAATTCCAATCAGAGATTTCTATCATCTGACTTGGAAACCAGCTGTGCTCTCAGTGAGTACAAAGATTTACCACTCGCAAGTGCTATAATTCAGTGGAATTATGCAGAGGTGAAAAGCATGAAAAACTCTCACTGTATTTTAAATGCAATGAGAACTGTGCTTTAAGAAATTCTCTGAAACCTATAAAAATGGTTTTATTTTAAGAAAGTAGTAGGAATCTAGGTATCAGAACTCTTAAATACAGGAGTACAAGTTTACCCTTCAGAGTATGGTTTTTTAAGACAATGAGTATGATATTACTGCCACTGGTTATCTTTCAAACAGAACAAGTGAGAGAACACAAAGTAGTTAACTCCTAAATTACACATCACCTTACTAAGAGCCCTGATAACCTTATGCTCCAAGAGAAGCAAGACAAAAGGAGTTTAACAATGAAGAGGGACAGCTCTACAAAGTGCTCCAATAAATTCAGGGCAGTAATTTTGAACCAGTAAGTTCCTTCACAGAAAGTAACAATTATGTGTGGATTTACGAAGCCTTATATCAAGTCCTTCGAATTATGTTTTAAGATTTTTAAAAGATATCAGGGCTACCCTGGCAAAGCCAGTGCATATGGGCCTCATTCCAACGAGCTCCCCCTTCTTCGTCTGCGCTTACTCCTCCCACACATGGAATACAGCTGCCTCGTGCAAAACTGATGCAATATAACTTTGTCACTTATATCATCACCTGAGCACTCAGATACCACCCTGGGAAAGCCAAGCAAAGCAAGTTTTTCCAAATAATGGTATCAGCAGACCATTTATAGACATATTTGAGAGCATTTCATAAGCACAAACACAATCCCTGAATGGGTTATAAAACAAAAATTTCAGGCGGAGGGATGCAGTGAACTTTACGGCCTGATACACGTTTAAAGGACCGACCAAGAGTTTTAGACCAGCGATGTTACTAGCACTTCACATTTACGCCAACATGCCCTCCGTGAAATCGCCAACTCTCAAATCCCTCCTCCACAGGGTAAGATGGCAAAATCAGATGATCTCTGAGGTCGCTTCTAATTCCTTTATTTCATGGTTCTTCTTTCTCCATCTACCTTATAAATACTCTGACTGAGAAGTAGATTATAGATCCCTGTATGTAGCTGATCTTCGAACCAATTCACTGATGAATTTCCCTTAACAGACGCTCACACAAAAGCAGATGACGGCATCTACCACAGAGAGACACAGGCGCGTGACCACCACGGAGCGTGTAAGAATACGTACTAAAATGCTTGAGGTTTTTTTAAGAGTAAACAAAAGACCACATTATAGATGTATCAGACTCGTTTATTACTTAGAAAAATAAGAGTATATTGGACAATGATGCTTTCAGTTTTTATGACTATCATTCATAAATAAAAACACAACTATCTATATAAATGCCTGTTTAGAGAAGTCAGTAACGGAAAGCTATAATTTTAACTCAAATTACATAATATAAAAATACACAGCTCATCCACACTGCTAGGATACCCTCAAACAAACTCATTTAAAAATAGAATGTACCCAACTTTTTCAGCATTACTATAAATACAATATTACATTTGTCCTTATTCTCTTTTATAGCAGTTCTTTTTTCAAGACTTAAAATGTAGTATTTCTATTTTTTGGAATTTCTGATAAATAGATCACGATTTAATGTGAATTCACGGATTCTGTGACAAACCAACAGTATTTATTTACACATTCACATACAGCACAACATGGTGGCCAAGAATTAATGACAATAATTAACAAACTATCAAAACATTAAGAAAATCATCATTTTAACAATTTAAATGTTTTATGATAATTTACATTCAACACATATTTCCTAATAACTTTAGAAAGTATATCAATTTTTTTTGATAGGATTCCTGTATTATTTTCACCCTCGCTGTAGAAATGTTTTCACTGTCTAGATTTAAACAATGTGCTAATTAAAAACATGTATTAACAGTAAAGTTACGTGTATTAGTGTTATATTTGTGTGTGTGTATCAAGTAATCAAAACTTAGGGTGTGAATTAAAGCCATTTAGAAGGCAAATTGAAGACAAAAATAACATTACTTAAGTGTCTTTCGTAAACTCCATCTCCCAAGTTGTGTTTTGCAGCTCTAGTTATGATCCAATAAACAATTCAACATGCTACTTTTGTTTGTTTTCTTTCTCCTTCTGCCTCTTTTCACATGTTAATTTTGGTGTCTCTTTACTGACCACACAAAATAGGACTCTCATCATCAACACCTCTCCTAGGAGAAGTCAAACGAGTTCGGTGAGGTGTGAAGTATTATTTTCCCTTTTACTTTTCCATATTTACCTGGTCCAGCAACACTCTTAACCATGTAGTTTTTCTTCTGTCTTTTTAGGTTGTCTGTTCTCCCCCAGTTATCAGGGTACACCAAGGGAACTGGCCCGGGATCAAGGTGAGCTGTGCGCCTCCGTAGAAAATTAGCATCATGTGAGGGTTTAGAATGTCAAACGTGTTCTACTAAAACTAACCAGGGATTCAAAAATTAACACAGTTTTAAAGCGCACTTATCCGAGCTCACGGCATGATCTCCAGCAGAAGCGCGCGCTACTGAACCCTGTACTAGCCACATGAACAAACGCCGGCACTTCATGTGGTCCGAGCAGCTGAAATGGCCTTTACAAGAGTTTTAATTTCTTGATTTTGGCCTGGACTTTGAAGGGGAATGCTGCTGGGATTTTCACGCTGTTCATCTATCTTTAGGGAAGTGGCGTGTTCTTGATCATTTTTGCTCTCTTCGGCAAATCCTAATGTCACACTCTCCCCAGAGGGCTGAAACGGCCTCTCCAAGTGAAGCACCTGTTTCCCTGCTCCGGTTTCTTGCTCGTAAAGCAATCTCTCCACCTCCACCTCGAGCTCCAGAGTCTCCTCGTCAGCTTGTACATCCAGCTGCTGCATCAACTCTTCCAACTTCTTAGCCTTGCGGAGCTCGTTCTGCTGTATGATTGTACAGAGGTGCTCAGTGAGTCGCTCTTTAGTCTCAGTCTTGCGCTGTAGCTCTAGCTTCGCCGCGACATACTCTGCTTCAGCCCTGTCATAGCGCTTCCTGTAGGGACAGGTACAAAGATCGGTCCGTTGGTTTTCCACTTAAGAAGATATTCAAAGGAGGGCCTAGAAACAATAATTAAACTCCAGAATTGGGAAAAAATGAAGTATAATGCAGATATGGATACTCATATTTTATGTACACTTGTCCTACATGTCAGACAAACCAGGCTGGTGATGCTGAAACTTTTACAACATCCACATTTGGACCCTCTTAATGTAATGACATTCTTCTGCATTCACTTCCTCTTTCCGAAGCTGGGCTTGGATGAAAGCAGGCTGAGAGGTTAATTCAGTGGTGAGCTAGCTCTGGTCAGGGAGAGCCCAGATTTGTAGGTGTTTCTCAATTTCTGCATTATAACTATCACCACCATGGCCAATTTCAGGCTGTTAATGTGACATCGCTAACTGCAGAACTGGAAAGAGATACACAAAATCTGCTCTCATGAACCAGTGTAACCTAGCTCCAGCACACAACTGGTCAACATGTATGAGAGGCCAAACAAAATAAGAGAAGAAAATCTGTATCTCTTAACAGATAAGAAAAGGAAGAAGAATCTTGGTAGAGAAGGATATGGACAGTGGTTGCAAGGTGAATGTAAATGATACTAGGTGAGGCAAGAAGCAAGCATCAAGAAGAACAGAAACATTTCAGGATAGGTTTAGGATGGATTTCTCAATGCTAGCACTATTAACCACTTGGACATATCATTCTCTGTTCTAGGGAGCAGTCCTGTACACTGTAGGACGCACAGCAACATCATGGGCTTTCTCCCATCCACTGGTAGCACCAAATATTTGTAATAACCAAAAAGGTCTCCAGATGCTACCAAAAATCTCCTCAGGGGCAAAAACTGCCCCCCGTTGAGAATCCCTGGGTTAAGTTGTTCCCTCTCCATTCTGCAACAACAGACTACTGTTAGACTTTGTTTAGGGCACTTTTCTATTTACACACACACACACACACACACTCTCTCTCTCTCTCATTCTAAAGATAGGCAACACCAGTCTTAGAAGTAAGGTGATTCTGCTGGGGAAGTTACCCTGTAATGTCTCTTTTTTTCCTTTGTATTAGGTTGACACAAAAAGAAAAACTAGTCAGTTTATTGTCTTTTACCTTTTCTTTCAGCCAGGAAAAGAGAATGACCCACATTTATCAACTAATTTTTCAGTTTAATTACCACTAACAGTTGTGAAAGTCATGGTGCCTTACCTTTACGAATGCCTACATCAACTCAATGTAGTAAGTACTTTCTGGCACTACAGTTACAGCAAAACAGAAACAGTTTTATCTCCTAACGCAAGATTCTCTGTCTTGAAAAAGAATATAGTGAAAAAAATGAAAGGATTTGATTTTTAGAAAAGCTATGGTTCAAAACCTGCCTTTGCCATTTACTGTGTATATACCTGTTTTGGTCAAGGCCTTTTCTGGATGTAAAGAACAGATGTCCAGTCAAACTAGCTCAGGTGAAAAGTGGGTTTTATTGTAGGATACAAGAGGCAATCTCACAAGCATGTCATCAGAATCAAAAACTATTCTCTTTAATGCTCAGCAACCACAGTTTCTCTCATTGTGGCTTTCCAATCGTACCTGCAGCCCAATACGGCCGCCAGCTGTGGCTCTGCACCATATACACTCCACTCAGTTACCCTGTAATGGCGGGCGGCTGGGGGAGGGAGGGAGGGAGAGAACCAGGTTGGCTGAGCGTGGCACATTAGTTTGGACAGAGCTCCTAGCATCCAGCCAGGCCACCGGACTCCTATTTAACCTCTGGCCTGAATGTTCTGGAGTCGGTGGCCCATCCTTGTTTTAATTAGGTGTGGCCCAGGGTCAGCACCATGAGTATAACACACACCTAGTTCCTAAGGAAGAGGCTGGAGAATATACGTGCCACGTCTGAAAATTCTAGTACAGCGATCCTTGGTAGTATGTTCATCTGAGTTTTGGTTTATTTGTAAAATGGCAATGATATTATTACTTCATAGGAGCATTAAGATTAAATGGTATAAATAGGGAAAGTGTCTCACCCGGTGCCTGGTAGGCACTTAAGAAACAGAACTTCTTCAGAGCACCAGAATCCAAAAGCATTATCACTAAACACGTAGTGTATCTCAAGCTAAAATTAGGCAAAGTTTCAGGACTCGGTGTTTATACTTGAAAACTGTTATTTATATAATGTTCATTTACCATTCTTTTTTTTTTTTTTAACTGTCACCTAGTAACTCTAAGAATGAGAAAACTAGCTGTTTTTCAATTACTCTCTATGATAAAAGAATTATTTCCAAAGGAGCCTTGTTGGACATGTGAATCCCTCATTTTCAAACTTTGTTAACATGTCCTGTTTATGAATGTTCTTGCATTAAGCTTAAGAGCTCTGACAATATCTCCACAGGTATATGATACTTTGCCCCTTCCCCCAACTCAAACCTCCTTTCTGTGTTCTGGGGTCTCCCTCAGCCAGCCAGAGTCAGCTAGTAAAGATTTACTGACTGGGCTCATGAATGCTGAATTGAAATTAAATTTGCAAATAGGTCCCTAGGTTTCCATTGATCTTTCACCCTGGATAAATCACTGAAGATTTTGCATTTTGTTTATTTACTTAAAGTTCCTCTGGCCAGAAACATGCATATATATTCGTGCACAGAGTGATTTATGTTTGAAATATTGATTAATTTCACAAACTGCACTGCAAGCCGGAGGGTCGGGTGAATAATACCAACTCAGTATGATGACGTTTTGGGACAGAATAGTAAGAGCATTATACGTAACGCAGTAAAATAAATTGAACTGGAAATGTAATTACAGAATTGTTTTGTTATTTTAAAGGGGACATCGAGTGATTTAATGAATGTTATTTAAAGGATTCTAGAATCTGTCTCTTGGTTTTGGTATCCTGATATTTTTTAAGAACTCAACCATTAACCCATGGCATGCTGTTTGGTTCCACTGGTCCACTTTTAGTTTTCTTGTTCCTTTTCCAAGCAGTTCTAACTATTTGTAAGGATCAACATATAAAGGTTCTTATACTAAGAAAGGACAGAATAAAACTACATTTTGCAATTACTGTATGGGCCCATTGGATCCTTTTATACATCTGAGATACATTGTAGGACTGTTGAGATAGGATATATTGTTCCTGTATCTTGAAATATTTTGCCATTTTATCACCCTGGGAATTATTTCCTTATTACTCATCAATTATTCCCATTTATGCAGAAAAACATTAATAAGAAAACAGAGAATGACGGAATGACCTAAAGGATGATGCCCCAGTGAAAATAAATAATCATTGCTTAGTTTCCTTACTGTTTTGTTCAAAGTATTACATCATCTTTCAAAAAGATCTAAAAAAAAAAAAAAGAGTAGAAACACCATATCTGTAATCTATTTTCAGCTTTCACTAAACGCACTTCAGAATTAGTATTTTTCATTTTCTGCCCACAGTGACAAAGTAGAGAAAGTTGACAGATGAAGACATGTCGCAGCTATTAGACAAATCAAAAGACCAATGTTGTGGTAGGTTAAAAACATGGCCACCCACAGAAACTCACTTCCTAATCCCCAGAATCTGTGAATATTATCTTACATGGTAAGAGATGTGATTAAGTTAAAGATTCTGAAAGGAGTTTATTCTGAATCATCCAGCTGCACCCTAAATACAGTCACATGTATCCTTTTAAGAAGGAGGCAGAGGAAGTTTTGAAAGAGAAGAGGAGGAAGCAATGTGACTACAGAAGCCCAGAACTTGGTGCAGCCACAAGCCAACGAGTACCCGCAGCTCCCACGGACTGGGAGAGGCAAGGAATGGATTCTGCCCTGAAGTCTCTGAAGAAGACCGACCCTGCCAACGCCCGGATTTCAAACTTCTGGCTTCCAGAAATATAAGAGAATAAATTTCTGTGTTTTAAATCACCCAGTTTGTGGTAACTTGTTAGAGCAGCCCTCTGAACCTAATATCAAGGCCGAAACAGCAGTCTAGGTTCTAGATGGTGAAACTGATCCCATACGGTGAAATCTCAAGAGTAGGAGACTTGAGAAAAACATGTTCTAGATGAACTTTCTCAAGCTCAGAGTCAATGAAGAAAAAACATATTTCTGAGTATAAAAAGGAAACACTATTCTCTTGGAGTTAATAATTCCAACAGAAAGAATTCGATCACACAGTATTTTAAGTACTTGGACCGTCTTGTGTTGTGAAAGGATGTAACTGCATTCTTTCAGCTTTCCATGATGTTGGGAGTCAAACGTTATTTGACACAAAGAGGTCTTCTATGCTTACATTCTTATTAAAATTGTTAATAAAGAGCTGTTTTCCACAATCCCTATTATTTTTACTTCTATAAATTATACATAAAACATTTAAGTATATATGTGTGTATATGTATGCACATGTAAGTGTTTATGTTAATGGGAGCATCTATTAAACATAGATAGCAAACACCAATTACAGTATTTCCTGGTCCACGAAGGGTCAAAGAAATGTTCTACACACAGCCACTCTGTTTCACAAGGTGGTCTAATGAAGCATACAGTAGCCTGGTAATCACTCTGTTTCACAAGGTGGTCTAATGAAGCATACAGTAGCCTGGTAATCACAGATGGGAAGAGAAGCAATAATTCTCTCAATTTGCTTCACTCAAAGTGTTGGTCTCCTTAAAGTGATCTATTCTAACAATGCCCTATAGAAACTAATTTTAAAGCAAAGTCTGGACTATTAATTATCTAAGAACCTTTTGTGGATACTGCACTATACTAAAAAAATATAATAATATTTTTATTTAAAAAGAAAAAAACACAAGATCTCCAAGAGAAACTGGCTGCCTTGGGGATTAGCTACCAGTAGAAATCTAAACTACAATACTGTATCACCAACCTCTAATTTCTCAATAACCACAGATGTAAATTTAGAAAATGTTTTAATCTTATGACTGAACCAGATACAACACTGGTCCTAATCACAATTGTCTATGGCTTCTCTTTGATTTCTCTCAACATCTTAGCTTTTTAAAGACAGCCTCACACATACAATATGGATATTCACATACAACTATGTCAGTATCAATACCACGAGAAATTGCCATCTTTGTTAAAAGACGTAAAATTTTATCTAAAAATTTTTACTATGTAAAAACTTACTAAAATTTCATTAAACACACTTATATATTATGGGATGTTTTCTTCTTTAACCAGTAATCCAACCTTCTTTGTGTTCTCTGAAGACTAAAACTGACATTTCTTATATTATGTTCAGTAAACAAAAGTATCCTTCTCCAGCCTCCTCTACCACAGAATTAAAATATAATGACATGATTTTCTGTAAAGGTATCCATAATAATCTGAATTATTCATATAAAGGGCTACAAAGGCCTAAGAGTGTTCCTCTGGTAAACTTAAGTTTACAGAGAATAAAATACACTGAAAATCCAGGATTAGTTTTATCTTAATAAAATCTTGGTTACTTCCTTAAAGACCTTATTAATAGAAATCTGGAACCTCCAGTTATCAGCTACTGATGACATTAAGTTAAGCAGCTAATTAATAAAGGCAACCCATTAAGCCTAATAACATATGGTCAAACAATTACGAAAATCACAAGGACACCACAAACCTCTTTCTTAATAAACCCTGAGTTAAAAACCACAATCAAGCATTTCTGCTTTATTAAACTGTTAAATAAACATTCTGATGCTGTGGTTTACCCTGGACTAATGAGGCATTCTGATTGATTTCTAGTGTTACAGAGAGAGATGCAAAACTGAGTCATTAACATGGCATTCCCTTGTGAAAAAAGACAATTCAGGATGATTAAAGCAATGCTGAAAGGACTGAAAACCCTGAAATTGGACGTAATTTTTTGCCCTTTTTTCTGCTTGCAAAGTTCATGTAATCCTTTACATGTGTTAGTTCATTTTGAAAATTCTCCACGATGAATTTTTCACTAAAAAATGCCAATGGTTGAAACCAAGAAAACACATGATAGCAAACTACTGTATCAGAATACAACTGAAAAGAAAAACAAAAATAGAAAAATCTTCAAGCTTTCAAGACAGAGTGGTATTTTCTTTAAAATACTCACAGGCTTTAAAAAAAAAAAAAAGCTAGATTTTCTTTCTTTGATGAAAACTGAAATGAGAATTAGGCTAATCTCTAAGGACCATCTCAGATAACCAAAATTTCTTAATATAAAGAGTACAGAGTTGGTGTTAGAACAACAGAATTTGGGGTCAAGTCATTTAGACACTTAAGAGTCCCAAACATTACATAGCTGATGGTTTAGCAAGAAAGACTAAAACGTAAATAAATAATGCAAGACACGCTCTAACAGGAATATGAACTAGGGTGGGCCAAATTTAAGGAAGACTTATGCTGCATTTAGTACCAAACAGGAAGAGAGCACCTAATGGTACTGTTACGAGGCTTCAATGACAACATACCTGAGAGCTCCTGGCTCTGCTGGCCATAAACATTAATTTGCTCTGACTGCTGGGTCAGAGTTCTCTCAACTCACCGCGCACACGAATACTCGAGGCTGGCCTGATCTATCCGGTTTCTGAGGATTCCAATGTCAGCTGACACCATGTCATCTAGAGCCTGTAACTCCTTTTGAATCCGCTTTAGTTTCAAGGTCTCTGCTTGAGTTCTTTTAGATCTAGAAAAATGAATAGAAAAATAAAAACATTTTAAAATCACGTATCTATACACAATATTAAGTGAAAAAAGCAACCTACTGTATATATAATATGACTTTAATGTATAATTTTTAAAAATTAGGAAAAAAAAAAAACCCAGCACAAATTGAAATAAAACAAATGCTGGCAACATTTTGGTTTATCTCTAAGACTGCATTTGTTCTGTTTTCCCTTATTATTCCAAAACACAAAGGAAAATGTAAGATTAAAAAAAAAACAAAAAACGAATAGTTCACTTATCGGTCTATGATTATTCACGAGGATGAGAGTAAACATTGAAAGAATAGATCTGTATTCTCTTTACATGGAACATCCAACAAAGCTTTCTAAATTTCTAGCCTTAAATTCTTGCTAAGCCCATTTTCATGTGTTTGATACTTAGTGGACAAAGAACTGATGCCTGTATTAAACACCATTTCTTTATATTTTTTGGTTTTAACCTTTTTAGGACCCATTTCCTCCAAAGTTGTATTACTTTAATTTTTGCTTTTTCGGCAATATTACAGTTCCTCAAAATTCCTTCAGGGGCTCAAAACTAAATACTCTTAACCCTTTGTTTAAAAGCACATTCAACTTCAGTGCCCTCACCACCCCCAAACACACTGAAAAAACAGAATACAAAAGCCAACCTTCAAACTGATTTCACTTATTTCAAAGTTTCATGCCCATTCTCACAGAATAAAACTCCCCCAGAAAACCACTATATTTCCACTTATAATCTCCTGATTTCTACTCCATTATGCATTTTCACTTGTTTTCTGCCTATAAAAAGTTAACAGTAAGTACTTCACTGGTGCATTTATTAATAATCTAATCAGGTTATGTTTCCTTACATTTCTGCCTGTATCAGTACTTTTTGTCTTCAACCAAATGCAAACAAAGGACAAGTGTTGAGCCTATAAATCTTTTTGTAAAATCCCCAGTGAACAGCTTCCCCTTCTGAAGCTGAAGACTAGTAACTGAAGTGATTTCTAAAATCACTTTTCACTTTCAATAATCATGTTGTTGTTTTTCTTGAAATGTAAGTTCAGTTAGTTGCATATTTCCTATGTTTCATGAAAGATCAAGGGGCACTAACTGAAGAAAAAAAAAATCATCATTTTCAAATACGTATATCCCTGACAGATAAATTCTGAATGACTCATACACCACCTACCTGCCCTTCTCTCTAGCCCTGTCCCTACCCCTCCCCCAACATATACACCAGCTTCAATAACCAACAGTTTTGCCAGGTTTTTTCTGGAGATCTGAAAAGAAAATGCCAACAATATCGCTTGCATTTCATTCTTACTATTCTCAACCATTATTTCATTGACTAAGTTTGGTTTCCTAAGGCCACAGCACACTGGAAATTACAAACTAAAAGGGCAGAAAGATTAGGTGAGAGAGGTGGAAAGTGGCTCAAATGGGAATACTGCTGTTGGAGGCTAGCACAGTGTACTAAAGGGAAAACAAACCGACACTGGGAGGGGACAGAAAAGTCGAAGTGCATGTTAATAGCGCAAAGGGCTCACAATGGTGACCTTGAATCACTGATGAAACATTGTATTGTGTATTAGTGAGGGCAGGTAAATTATTCAAGAAAAATATCCATAGAAAACACAATTAAGATTTCTGGGAGTGGAGTCACTTATGTGGAATAAATAATCTTAACTCTTTTACATGTTGCATGACTAGAGCCTCCCCGTATCAAAATTAAAACCTGCATTTGTTGCTAATACACTTATCCTGATGGCTATTCACCATTTCCTTAGGATGTGTAGATGGTTAAAATGGAAAACACTGATGTTGATTCTGAAGTTCTAACTGCATCTGTATTCACAAATTTGGTATAGTTTAGGCTTACAAAGTCCTCTTTAATAAATGAACACTGGAATTTCAGTATCATTTATAAAAGATAATTTGTATAGTTTAAAAGTAACACTGTAGAGGGCTGCCTGGCTGGCTCAGTCAGTAGAGTATGTGACTCCTGATCTCAGGGTTGTTGAGGTCAAGCCCCATACTGGGCATGGAACCTACTTTACAAAAAACAATTAAAAAGGAATGTTGTAGAGAAAATGTCAATTTATCAAAAGAGACAAGGGAAAACAAATACAGAACATGACAGAACCGATCCCAGGTTACTAACAACCTCTCCTAGTTCAGGTGCCTCACCTTTCTGCAATAGCTTTAGCCAAAAGAGCTTTCTTACGTTTATTTTTCTCTTCCATTAGCCGTTGTTCCTCCTGGAGGACTTCCCAACGAGACTTTTCTTGCCTAGGGAACAAAAAATTTAGAAAAATTAGTTTTTGAAACCCCATCCTACACCTTACCAGGCTAAGCCCCCCTTTGTATAAAATTTAATCAACCAGATTATGTATATTTTCTTTCAAAAACCCTCTTAAAAGGAACCCATCTGCAGCTCATTATTTTGTTCTAATAGGAACCAAGATTATGATTTGAAGTCAAGAAGGCTTACATAAACTGGACCTCTGAAATCCATTATATGTATATAATCTAGGAAGCCACAAACTGGAAGCCAGAGTACTATGGCGTTTCTTAGGAGAACAAAGAAAGTTGTATAAGTTAATTATGTATTATATGCAAAATGGAGAGCAAAATAAATTGACATCTAGCTAATACCATGTTCTATCTTTTAGAGTTTCTATACTGAAAGTCTCTACCACTTAACACTCTCAGGATAATAAACAACATTTATTTCATTTTTTTTTTTAATTTGCTTACTTCCAGCTCTCAAACATTTTTAAACAGAGTAAAACACCATGAGCTAAGTTTTGAATGCTGGGCTACCGAGAAACTTCAAAGATCTGAAAGTAGCTTTCCATCTGTTCAATTCTGAGAGACTTAGATTAAAATTTCTCATAAATTCAACAACATGATATCAACTCAAACAAGGTCACAATCAAGCTATTCATTCCTTTTACTGTCATTTCTTATGGCCATCGTTATCAAAATTCTCTAGTCCTAGCCCTAGTAACCAGTTCCACATTAATCACTTTTTTCCCCATTCCCACCGCCTCCACCCTGGACCTGGCACGGGGCCACTCTCATTTTCACGATCGCAGGCATCTTCTCACCCAGTGCTTGAGTTCCAGTTCAGCCAGCGCCCTCCCCTGAATGCGCTGCAATGCAGACACCTCCATTTTCTCTAACCTCTGTTTTGATCAGGGTATCGCTCCCTGGAGGCCTTCGTGATGCGCGACTGTATCAGGGAGCTCGACAGACCGGAAGCCTCAGCTTCCACATCCTCCTTCATCTCCCTCATTCTCTCCTATTCTCCGGCCTCACTTCTGCCTCTTCCAGAGATGTGAGATGCCATCTCCGAGCATTCTGTAGGATAGATCTTTCCTTTCCCTTTCTTATAGGCTCAGAATTCCTCCTTTTCAACAACAGTCCCCCAAATTGCACGTCTTCTATGAAAATTTTCCCAAGTACCTAAAAATTCTTTTTCCTAACAACATTCTAAATTGTCCAGCTCAATTTAAACCCACCCTCCCTACTGGTCTCAGGTCTGTGTAGATAAACTACATTTAAAGACATTTAAATGTATGCACTTGTTCAATGTTGTTTTCAGAATTCAAGAGGCTTTGTAGCTCTTGTAAAAATGACCTCTGGGTTGTGAACTCACAGCATAGAATCTGGATCAGAGAAATCCCAAGATACCGTGAGACTCAGAAAACAGAAAACTGATAAACCAGGAAGAAACAAACATGAGCGGATATTAAAACATAAGCTATAGGATAAATATTTTGAGAACTCACAAGTGATAGAATGGCAATTTCCATAAAGAATGTCTCTAAACTAAATTCTGGAGGTAGTTTCTATAAAAGCACAATAAACAAAGAATAAAAAGAAATCTAAGGCGGAGCTGAGTTGTTTTATTAGTTCTCTCCGTTTCAACTTTCCTTGGACCATCCTTTCGTATCTCTTCACATATGGGTCCAGAAAGACCTAAACGTGAACTCCAACTCTGCGACGTACTAGTTATGTATTTGCTTTGCGAATAAAGTTATCTTTTCTGAGTCCAAGAGATCTACGGAGAGAACATCATGAATAGGTACTGTAGGCTGCTGCAAAGACCAAGTGACGTCACATGTACGGCGCGCCCAACACTAACGCTTACAATACATTTAGGGGTAGGATTCTTTAACAGGTTATACATTATACTTCTAGGTTAGCACATAAAGGAGAAAATGTTAAAACTATTATTTCTTCAAAGCCTAACTGAGGAAAAAAAAGTAAAATGGAAAAAAGTCTCACGGATATATAGACTTACTAACAATTCCACTTTCTTTTTTTCCATTCTGCAGTCTGGCTTTGGGGGCAGAACCTCGGTGTTTTTGTGACTATCATGGGAATTCTCAAGTCCCAGTTCCCTTGGTGGACTTTCAGTCCCCTGTGATTTTCCATCACCGACAGGAGAGGCGAGTGTAAGAGGACCAGGAGGAACACGGAGAGAAGAATGTGGTCCTGGACTATTAAAGCTTGATTTTGGTGCAGAAAGCAGCTGCTCTGGAGGTACTGAGCTTGATCCATCTTGAAGTCCAAGTTTTTGGCTTTGCTCTTGAAGAGCTTTTTCCCGCTGAAGTTGTTGTCGACTTTTCTTCACAGGGAGACGTCGCTGTGGTTCAAATGGATCTGTGCGAAAAGAGAGTGGAGAAAAGTTCCCTTGTGTGAGCAGCAAGCAGAGTTTCTCTAAGAAAATAAAGGATTAACATTAAACTCTGAGGATCATTCTACAGGACTTCTCCCTTCTTCCCTACCAAAAAGCCCAGGGAAAAACAGCCATCTTCCCATAGCATTTTAATAGTTCTCCAATCATACTGTTAATATTTTTAAAAAACTGTCCCAACTCAAAATTTACCTTAAAAGATGTCCATTTGTCTGCTGAGTTAGGCCTCAGAATAAAAATGCAAGGCTTCTTTTTCAACTTGAATTGAGAACTGCCTCAACAATCAACTAATTTGACCACACAAGGTAGGCAAATGCATCCTTGATTGGTCTTAAATTATTTATGATTCTATCTGCTCTCCTGAACTAAAATGGTGGCTGCATTTACAGACAGGCTACACCTTTCTTAATAGCAGATCTTAGGCCTATCTGATACATAGGTAGATGATATGCACGAAGTATAATGAAATCTCTTATTTCCAAGAATGCTAGTTAACCCTCAATTGTTAGCTTTCATCTTCCAGAGCAGAGCAAGGTAGTGTTCCCCAAAGTCAGTTAGCCTTTAATCAATATATGCAAGCTAATTTTAATAGCAGCCTAAGCAAACCAATAGAGGATGATAAAACAATTGGGAGGAATATTTTTTTTTTAAAGCACTATAAAATAAATAAACCTCACTATACTTTTTGGGTTATCCATGTCAGTGTTAACCTTTTAAGACAGAATGTGGGAAAATTTACTCACTATCACACTGTATTTAATAAGATCTGTAAATGATATGGTTTACAAAATACCTGGGAAAAGAAACTGTGGTGAAGTCCCTGTGAAGGAACTCAAATAGAGCTTTTAAAATTCTGTACATTGACTTCTGAAGCAAAACAAGCCTAGTATTTAAATCTTCCAAAGGAGAATTAAAAGCTCTAGAGTCACAGTTCCAGTACTGCTTTTGTCCAGCTCAATAATCTTAAGCAAGT
The DNA here is from genome assembly GCF_011764305.1 of Mustela putorius furo. NCBI lineage: Eukaryota > Metazoa > Chordata > Mammalia > Carnivora > Mustelidae > Mustela > Mustela putorius. Next base: position 698,896 of record NW_025421480.1, on the reverse strand, counting down.
CAATTAATTATTCCACACCTCAGTTTCTTCATATGTCAAAGGGGTGAAAATTTACCTGCTCTACTTAACTCATGGAGTTTGTGTAAGGATTAAATGAAACAGGCAAAGAAAATATCTTTAGAAGATACATGTACCATCAAAAGTAAAATGTTATTACTGTTTGCTTTTGCCAGAAACACAAAGTAGCCCCCTCTATTCTGGGACAGAAACTTATTCTTAACCACAGGTCTTTAGCCGCACCATCAGAAAATGCCACTGAGACTGTTTACTTCCCTGCTACGCTCACGAAGCTGAATTAATAGTCCCTACGAAATCAGTACTGCAGCTTCCATTGTATTTTGCATTTTCACAGAACCTGCATATGAAATTAAAACTGCTACAATAATCAAGTAACAAGTAATAAATCAAACAATAAACTAGACCACTTAAAAATAGAACATATGATATAAAAATACCTGGAACTAATAAGCCATTATAAAAGGTTGCAGAATGCAAGATTAATATACAAAAGTCAAATGCCTTCCTATGTACCAACAATGAGCAAGTAGAATTTGAAATTAAAAACACGATGCCATTTGCATTAACACTAAAAAAACATGTAATATTTAGAAATAAATATAAGAAACCAGAAGATCTATAAAGAAAGCTACAAACTCTGGTAAGGAAATCAAAGAACTAAATGGAGAGATATTCCATATTCATGAACAAAAGATTCAATACCGTCAAGATGTCAGTTCATCTCAACTTGATCTACAGATCCACTGCAATCCCAATCAAAATTCCAGACAAGATATTTTGTGCAAACTGACACAATGACTTTCCAGTTTATCCGGAGAGGCAAAAGACTCAGAATACCCAGTATTCTGAGGTATTCAGAATAAAAACTGCAGGACTGGCATTACTTGACTTCAAAACCCACTATTAAGCTGCAATAATAAAGACAGTTGGTATTCGTGAAAGAATAGACAGACCAATGGAGCAGGACAGAGAGCACAGGAACAGACAAATGACTCATGAAATAGAAGAGAGAACCCAGGGAGAGGCTCAGACATGCACGGAGCACTGGTACATGACTGAGATGGCCCGGCCTATCAAAAGCAGAAGGTGGCCTCATTCAGTAAATGGACATGAGGAAAAAACTGCTGTAAGCAAAAGATAATACCATACCTCACACCATACAAAAACAAACAAAACATTCCCCAAATGGGTTAAGGGCTTAATGTCAAATCAAAACTTTAAAATTCTTTTTTTTTTTAAGATTTTATTTATTTATTTGACAAACAGAGATCACAAGTAGGCAGAGAGGCAGGCAGAGAGAGAGGGGGAAGCAGGCTCCCCGCTGAGCAGAAAGCCCGATGCAGAGCTTGATCCCAGGACCCTGAGATTATGACCTGAGCCGAAGGCAGAGGCTTTAACCCACTGAGCCACCCAGGCGCCCCAAAACTTTAAAATTCTTATTAGAAGCACATTTCTTTATGCAGCGTTTTGAATCTGTTGTAGTTTACAATAAAAATGACTGTTAAAAACTCTTAATTGAAAATAAGCATTAATATCTTATGGTAGGGTACTATCACCTCATGGTAGGGTACTAAGTTCTTAAGACACAAAAATGTTGGGGCGCCTGGGTGGCTCAGTGGGTTAAGCCGCTGCCTTTTGCTCACTCAGGTCATGATCTCAGGGTCCTGGGATCGAGTCCCGCATCGGGTTCTCTGCTCAGCAGGGAGCCTGCTTCCCTCTCCCTCTGCCTGCCTTTCCGTCTACTTGTGATTTCTCTCTGTCAAATAAATAAATAAAATCTTTAAAAAAAAAAAAAGACAAAAATGTTGAAAATTTTCACCATATTAAAATTAAATACTTTATCAAAAGGTAAAAGTTAAAAGACAAGTTACAAGCTAGGAGGAGATATTCAGAGAAGATATTCATAATATACCCAGCAAAGATCTAGTGTCAAGAATAAGTAAATTATGAATATTTTCTTTAGGCATTGACAGCATTGTAGCTGCACTTTTTTCAGTTTTTAGTAGGAAATAAGTCATACATCAAATACATGTATGTGTTATAGTCACATATCCAACCTGGATGGATAATTAAAAACAGTAACATTTACAAATAAAATATGACTATAATAGACATAACTGCTATTTAATGACAGACGTCATCCTCTCTTTTGGAACACACAGATAATTGCACTTATTGGCCTCCAAATTATATTACTTGCTTTTGTTAAATGAAGGGTAAGTATGAGTGACACCGATCATTTACTGACAGAAGCACTGAGTTGCTCATGCTCAATTCTCAACCTTTTTCTCTTCATGCCATGGTGAACCCCTAAATGATAGCACCAAAACACAATGTGAAGTCCTTATATGGGAAAGAGTGACTTGCCCGACCATATCGGACATGAAGCTAGAGTGAAAAATAAACATTACTTTAAACAGTTGATATATTAGGGCTATTTGTTATGGTAGCATAACTTGTCTCAACTTGATTTCATTATTACCAATACTGTTGAAATTCCCGATGTATTTGCCCCTTCCAGATAATATTTCCTTGCCTCTCTAGTATCCTGCACTTTGATGTCCTATGTTCCCAAAGAATATACCTATGCCGCATGATTCTGTCCTTCTACAGATGGTATCAGGTTGCTCTTCTGAGACTTGCTCTTTTCATGCATTTTATTTACGAAATTTACAAATGTTAATGCTTCATACATTATACTTCATACATTGACGTAGCTGTACAGCAGCCCACCGGACTGGTTATAATACAATTTACTTATCCCCCCCCTGCCTTTTTTTAAATGAACACTTGGTTTGTTCCCAGCTTTTTAATACTATAAGTAAGAATTCTAAGTACAGGGGCACCTGGGTGGCTCAGTCGGTTAAGCGTCCGCCTTCAGCTCAGGTTGTGATTCCAGGGTCCTGGGATGGAGCCCTACCTCAATCCTGCTCTGCGACGAGTCTGCTTCTCCTCCACCCTCTGCCTGCCACTCCCCCTGCTTGTGTGCTCTCTCTCCCTCTCTAACTCAAATAAATAAATAAAATCTTTAAAAAAAGAACGTTAAGAACATTCTTAATCTTTCCTCATGTGCATATGGGTTTCTCTAGAGTGCTGTCATGCATCTTTTTGCTAGCAACCAACTCCATCTTCATGGATTACTTAATTGTATTTTTAAGGTTGGAGAACAACTGGAAGAAGCCTTAAAAATTAAAAGTTCAGATCTTCTAGTTGTACAAATGAGAAGTCCGAGGTAAAAAGATTTAGAGGTCCAGCGACGAGATCTATATGCCAATCACTGTGTTTGGCTACGGGTGTACAAAAATGCCAAGTAGGGCAGACACAGACTGGTGGTTGGTGACTGTGCTCTAAGTCTCGCTATGGTACGACAGGCCTGGACACTAACATGCTTCCAGCTCTTCTCTATCCCAGACTGCAGAGAGAGTTACAAACGTACTTCTACATGATGAATCTACTGTTATAATTTAGTCTATATTAAGTCTTCTTTCCCTTGGCAAACTCACCTCTGCTAAAGCATAATCTCTGAAATCTTTCCAAGCTCCAGCCAACCCCCAGCTAACTTTGCAGCAAGCTCTTGTAAGCTTCCTATTACCCGTTACATTATCGTTTGTCTCCTCTCGACTCGGGGCGCTTTGAAGGACGAGGCCTGCTTCCTCTCCGACCGTGTCATGCAGAAGCTGGTAGCTCTCACTTCGTGGGACGGAAGCACGGACACTGTACTCTGTACACGCAAGTATGTGAGCCCATGTTCCAAACACAGAACATCAAGGTAGGAGTCCACTGTAGTATCCCTTTTATGATACAATTCTTTTTTTTTTTAAAGGATTTTATTTATTTATTTGACAGACAGAGATCACAAGCAGGCAGAGAGGCAGGCAGAGAGAGAGAGAGAGAGGGAAGCAGGCTCGCCACTGAGCAGAGAGCCCGATGCGGGGCTCGATCCCAGGACCCTGGGATCATGACCCGAGCCGAAGGCAGCGGCCCAACCCACTGAGCCACCCAGGCGCCCCTATGATACAATTCTTGAAGGCCTCTGGGCCAGTCAAAAGCCCCTCCACGGGGATCATCCACCCGGGCCCTACGTTCCCACTTGACCACTTGGTCCACGTCAGCCTCGGGATTTCACGTCCGCGCTGACAAGGCACAGACGCACCCGAGCAACACCAGTCTGATCACGAACCGACAGAACGCACGCCAGCTTCCTTCCATTTGCTCCCAAGCAGAGTCTGTCCGTGACGGTCCCGGGCGGCCGGAGCGCGTGGCACCTCCAGAGCCGTGAACCGTCAACCACACACAAGCATGATTCACCCCGAGAGCTTCTCCCCAAGCAAATCCAGTCCCTCCATCCCGAGAAAACGAGCGAGCACAGCGCGCGGCCCGGCGAGGCGCTCACCGCGGCCAGCAGGTCCGACCCCACGCGCACCTCTCCGAACCCCAGGGGCTCCCGCGCTCGACCGGCAGAGCTGGGTCCTGCGGCGACCAGAGCGAGCGCAGGACCGCAGACGTCTGTGAAAGCACCGTCTTCCCGCGTCTGTGCCGACCCCGCGCTCCCCCCTGCCCAGCCACCGGCGACTCCGGAAAACTCCTCAGAGCCGGACGCGGCGCCCGCCCCTCCCCGCGACCCCAGCGCCGCGACCCCAGCCCCGGCTCACCCGCAGCCTTCCACAGGCAGCGCGGGGCGGGCGGCGCGCCGCCTCTCCCGGGGCCCCTTCCCTCCGCCGGGGAAAGTCACGTCCACATCCCGGCGCCGAATCCCGAACTTGCCCTCCCACAACAGGATCCCGGTTCCTGGGACTCGCCCCTCGCGCCGCGGCTGCCGACACACGCGCCTCGGAGCCCCCCGCCCCTCCTCCAAACACCAACCCGGTACCGTCCCCCCACCCCCGGCCCCTCAAAGCGGCAGCCCCGCCCCTTCCCCTCACTGAACCCGAGGACGACACCTCCGCCGGCACGACCCGTTACCTTTAGCCTGCTTCAGTCGCCTCAGCTCCTCGTCAGAGAAGCCGGCCCAACCCCGCGCCATGCGCCTCGGCAGCCCGCGCCCCCAGAACGCCCGGACCTCGGAGCCGCGACTGCCAACGCGACGGCCCAGGCACATCCGGGTTCTCTCCCGGCCGCGGCCGACCGACCAATCAGCGCTCCGCGCTCCGGCGACGAGGCCCCCTCTCGCCTGTCGCAGGGCCCCGGCTCCGTCCGAGCTGCCTCCGGCGCTGCCGGACAAACCGCCCGAGGAAATCGCGGCCGCGGAGACATTTCTGTCTTTCACCCGAGTCTGTTCTCTCGCGCTGTCTCCTGCCCGCGTCGGGTTAACAGCTCCACGTGGTAAGGGGAGAAATGGCGCTGCGATGAGGGTGGAGACAAACAGGCAGTTCGGAAGGGGCTGCACGTCGGTGGCGGGAAAGCGCGGGCGCAGCTGCCTGCCGGGTGTCTGGGAAGCGCCTGGGGCGGGGCCTTCCCCTTGCTGGGCGGGGCGGGGCGGGGCTTTCCGGGCGCGCGGAGACCGTGTGCGGAAGCGTGTGGAGGGCCTGGGTGGAACAGTGGGAAGGGAGCCGACGCGTGTAGCGGGCCTTCCTGCGGGGTTGGGTCTCCCGAGTGACCCGACGGCCGGTCGTTGCCGCGTCCTGCGAACGGTTCTCGCGTACCTGTAGCTTCTTCCCGGGGGACGCCGCAGCCCCTCTCTCTGAACAGGGTCTCCCGTCGGCGTTTGGTTCAGAGACGGTGCGGGGCCGGGTCGGCGCCGGCGTGCGGGAGACGCCGCGCCTTGCTCTCCCGGGTCCTGCCTTCCTGGTCTGGTTCGGCCTCGAGCGCAGGCCGGCGCCCCCGCTCCCAGGCCGAGCTGGACGGGCGAAGGCACGTGCAGACACGGCAGGACGGCCCCGCGGCTCCGTCCTTCGTGTTCTCACCGGAGACGCCGCCGTGAAGAGAAAACCGGAGAAAACCCCGGGGGGTTGGTTACCTTCCCCCGGCCTCCGCGGGCCAGTGCTCGCCGCAGCTGGGACGAAGCTGAGCAGAAAGTAGGGGTCGCACCCCGCGATCGGGTGCGTGAGTGAGGTCCCGGGAGGGCCCGACGGAGCCGGCGATCGGACGTCCGCGTGCGGCCTGCGGGCTTCGCACTCGGGAGCGGCTTGTAGCGTCCGTGCTGCGCAGCCCTGCGGGCCCGTGTGGACTCGTGTCCCGCACCTGAATCCAGGTGCGGTTCGGATGGGCCGGCGGTGCGCGCTCCCCTCCGGGACGCGGGCTCCAGCTGTGGGACGCGGACTCCGGCTCCGGCTGCGGGACGCGGACTCAGGCTCCGGCTCCGGGACGCGGACTCAGGCTCCGGCTCCGGGACGCGGACTCAGGCTCCGGCTGCGGGACGCGGACTCCGGCTCCGGGACGCGGACTCAGGCTCCGGCTCCGGGACGCGGACTCAGGCTCCAGCTGCGGGACGCGGACTCAGTCTCCAGCTGCGGGATGCGGGCTCCGACTCCGGGATGCGGGCTCCGGCTCCGGGACGCGGACTCAGGCTCCGGCTCCGGGACGCGGGCTCTGGCTCCGGCTCCGGGACGCGGGCTCAGGCTCCGGCTGCGGGACGCGGACTCAGGCTCCGGCTGCGGGACGCGGACTCAGGCTCCGGCTCCGGGATGCGGGACGCGGACTCAGGCTCCGGCTCCGGGATGCGGGACGCGAACTCAGGCTCCGGCTCCGGGATGCGGGCTCCGGCTCTGGCTGCGGGACGCGGACTCAGGCTCCGGCTGCGGGACGCGGACTCAGGCTCCGGCTGCGGGACGCGGACTCAGGCTCCGGCTCCGGGATGCGGGACGCGAACTCAGGCTCCGGCTCCGGGATGCGGGCTCCGGCTCTGGCTGCGGGACGCGGACTCAGGCTCCGGCTGCGGGACGCGGACCGAACGTTGTCGCAGGCGGAGCCGTCCGGCGGGCGATCGGTTCCAGTTCCCAAGCGTGTGGCGAAAACGAAGCGCCCGCACGCCCCATGTTAAGTTTATACGAAAACTTTTCTTAAAGTTCTGGGTGAATTTCAAGCATCATCAATAATCTCACTAGAGAAGGAAATCTCGGTATTTTTTTCTTTTTAATTTATTTATCTGACAGCCAGAGATCACAAGCAGGCAGAGAGGCAGGCAGAGAGAGAGGGGGAAGCAGGCTCCCTGTGGAGCAGAGACCCCGACGTGGGGCTCCATCCCAGGACCCCGGGATCATGACCTGAGCCGAAGGCAGCGGCTTAACCCACTGAACCACGCAGGCGCCCCGGAAATCTCGGTATTTTAAAGGGGTTTTCATCAGCCCCGAATGAGCGCCGGCTCGTGAGGTCACACTGGAAGCGGCGTCGGTCCAGATGACAGTCCCAGGCTCTGCGTCGTGGTGACCCGCGTCTCGGGGCCGCGGAGCCCTGGGGGAGCGTAGCCTCGACGTCGTGCTCGCGGTGCGGAGGTCCGCGGGCGGGGGTGGACGGGCTCTGCAGGCTGGTTCCGCGGGCGCTGGGTCTTGCGGGGGCTTTGGGTCAGATGTAGAGTCGTTCTTTCAGCTCGTGCCCTGAAGTTGGATCTCTGTCCCCCGCATGGTCAGGGCTCAGGTCGCAGCAGGCCGGGTGTGCTCTGGTCCCCTTGGCACGGGGACCGGTGTCTACAGGCTGGAACCTGACTTGGGCGACCTTGTCCTCAGACGTGTACAGGAGCCCCGACCCCGCGCTCGTGGGCAGGTAAGAGTCCCCCTTGGGTTCGCTTTTTACGCCCCTTTCTGCTTGCTTTTACGTTCTAGGATCTATTTCTTCTTTTTTTTCCCCCTGAAGATTTATTTAGTGGGGGAGGGAGTGTGGGAGCACGAGTGGGAGGAGTGGGAGAGGGGGAAGGGAGGCAGGGGGCAGACTCCCCGCCGAGCGTGGACCCTGTTGCAGAAGAGATCACGACCTGAGCCGAAATCAAGAGTTGGAGGTTCAGCTGACTGAGCCACTGGGCGCCCCCGTATTTTCTTCTTTGTAAATAAGCGCGTGTTACATGTTATCCCGCAGCTTTATGTGTTCGTGGCAAAAGGGAATCATCTGTGATGACTTCGATCCTTATATTCCCTCTGGTGGATTCTCTACCAGAACTACTAGAGATGATCTTTTATTTTTTTAAGATTTTTTATTTTATTTATTTGACAGAGAGACATCACAAGTAGGCAGAGAGGCAGAGAGAGAGAGAGAGAGAGGAGGAAGCAAGCTCCCCACTGAGCAGAGAGCCCGAAGTGGGGCTCGATCCCAGGACCCTGAGATCATGACCTGAGCCGAAGGCAGCGGCTTAACCCACTGAGCCACCCAGGCACCCTAGAGATGATCTTTTAAAAAGTGAAAATCGAGTGTGTGTCATCTGGTTAGAACTGTGAAATGACTTCCCGGCCTGCTCGGAATGAAATACCAGTTCCTACCTGAGCCTGTGGGATCTCTGCCCTTCCTGCCTCCCTTACGCGATCGTTAGGCCTATCCTGCACTCCCCACGGAGTCGGGCACCCGTCAGGCTCTCCCCCTGCCGCCCTACACAGCGCTTTCCCACGTGCTGTCCTTTTTGGCCACAGTAATCTTTCCCTTTTCAGTCTGGTTATTTCGGCTTCAGGTTTTGACTCGAATGTGCACTTAGACTTTCAGCAACCCCCTATCCAAACAGCACCCCTCCAGCCCGCCCCCATTTTGTGTTCTTTATTGCTGTAACAGCACTAATTACAACTCAAGTAATTTGCATTGTTTCCTTGTTTACTTTCTCTTTCCCTCTCTTAGGTAACAGCTCCACCTGGCTCGGTAAGATCAGGGGATGCATCTTTTCTCCAACCAGTGCATAACAGAATGTTTGATGCCTACTGAGCCTTCACATAAATGTTGAAAGACTAAACCTTTCCGTGTACTGAAGTGAAACATTTCCACATTTCATGTATTCTCAGATGCCTTGTTAGTATGAATTTCTTTGATGGTGAATAACATTAACCCCATTAGTGCTAGTTGCAGCCATGGACTCATTGCTTAGTAAATAAAAAGCTAAAAATAGATTGAGAAGAGAAAAATCAAGATACTGTTAATTTTTTTTTTTTTTTTTTTTTTTTTTTTTACAAAACCTTAAAATAGTATTTCAACAATATTCTGCAGTTTTTGGTATATGGATTTTGCACATCTTCTGTCAGATTTATCCCCAAATAGTTAATAGCATGTCCCATTGTAAATAGCACTTTTAATTCAATATTCAATTTTGGGGGAGTATCTGCTATATAGAAATAAAATTGATTTGTTTGTTGTCAACCATGATAAATACACTTACTAGTTATAGCAGCATTTTTTAAGGTAGATTTCATTGGATTTTCTACATGGATGATCATGTCTGCAAATCAAAATTTTACTTCTCTCTTTTGAATCTACGTGCCATTTATTTATTTTTCTTGCCTTATTGCCCTGGCCAAGACACACCAGCATAATGTTGAATAGAACTGAGATCGTATACCCTGTCTTGTTTCTCATTTTAGGGGAAAAGCATAAAAATCTTCTACCATTAAATATAGTGTTGTTTTAGGTTTTTTTGGTAGATGCCTTTTATGCTGTTGAAATTCCTTTCTGGTCCCAGTTTGCTAAGAGCTTTTATCAGAATGGATAATGGATTTTCTTGAATGCTTTTTCTGGGTCTGTTGAGGTAATAACAGGATTTTTCTTTTTTAGATTATTAACATGGTGAGTTGCATTGATTGGTCAGTGTTACACCAGTCTTGCATCCTGTGATCAACTTGATTTAGCCATAATATATTATGCTTTTTATGTATTCTTGGACTTGATTGGCTAAAATTTTGTTTAGAATTTTTGCATATGTTCATGAGGGATACTACTGTGTAATTGTTTTGTGTGATGTCTGCCTTGTTTTGGGATTAGGTTAATACTGATCTCACCAAATGAGGAACATTTTTTCTTCTTTTCAATTTTGTGGAAGACTTACATAGCTTTGATATTAATTCTTCCTTATATGTCTGGTAGAATATACCAGTGAATCCATCTGGAGTTTTCTTTGTGGGAAACTTTTTGACCATCAAATTTAGTTTCTTTGATAGAGATAGGGTTGTTTAGATTATTTATTCTTGAGTGACTTTTCATGGTTTTTCTTTTAAGATACTTGTTTCATCTAAGTTGTTGACTGTATTGCCATAAAAATAAGAATTTTTTAAAGATTTTTATTTATTTTTTATTTGAGAGAGAGAATGAGGGAGAAAGAGCAGAAAGAGGGAGGGTCAGAGGGAGAAGCAGACAGATTCACTGCTGAATAAGAAGCCCAATGCAGGACTTGATCCCAGGACTCGAGGATCATGACCTGAGCCAAAGGCAGACACTTAACCAACTGAGCCTCATTGCCTTCGCTGATTTTAATTTGTATTTGGTCACTGTAATAAACTGTAATTGTGACTATAACAGCATTTCTGAGCTCTTTGAGTTTTTCTAGTGCTAATTATCAAAACTAAGGGTTGCATGGGGACCCCCAACATCTATTATCCTTTAATGATTAGGTTTTGTACTGATAACACTTCTGTAATCCTGATATTGGTAATTTGTATCTTGTCTCTGATCACTCTCCTTAGAGGCTTATCAATTCTGCTTTTCTTTAACAACCAGCTTTTGGTTTTAATGAATTCCTCTATTTATTAGTTTTCTACATTTTTTATTTCTTTTCTAATCTTTACTATTTTATGCTTACTTTGGGTTTCATTTGCTCTTCTTTCTAAAGTAGAAATTGAGGTCCTTGATTTAAAACCTTTCTTATTTTCTAAATAAATGTTCAGTGCTATAAATTTTCTCCTATTGAATGCTTTATCAGATTTCCATGCATTTTAATGTATTTTTTAAATTGTTTTCCTTCAAGTTGTTTTTTAGTTTTTTTAAAATTTCATCTTTTAGTTTTGATTATTCACAATTGTGTTGTTCAGTTTTAAATACTTGGAGATTTCTAGAGACCTCTCATTTAATTTTAATTCTGTTATGATCAAAGAAGTAGTTTGTCTAATTTGAATACTTTTATAGTTAATGAGACTTGTTTTATGCCCCAGAATGTGGTCTCTCTTGGGAAGTGTTTAGTGTGCAAGTAAAATGAGTGTGTATTTTACTATCATTAGATGGAATGTTCTGATAGTACCAATCAAGTCAGTTTTGGTTGACTGTGATTTTTAAGTCCTCCACATCATTACTGGTTTTCTATTTATTCAATTAAGAGAAGAGATTTGAAATTTGCTACTATAATTGTGTATTTGTCCATTTCTTTTTACACTTGTGTCAGTTTTGCTTTATGTGTCTTTTTTTTTTAAGATTTTGTTTATTCATTAGAGAGAGAGACAATGAGAGAGCAAGAATGGGGGGAGAGGCAGAGGGTGAGAGAGAAGCAGATTCCCCACTGAGCTGGAAGCAGGACATGGGGCTCCATCCCAGGACCTGGAGATCATGACCTAAGCCACAGGCAGACTCTGAACCTTCTGAGCCACTCAGGTGCCCCGCTTTATCTGTCTTAAAGCTCTGTTATTAGGGTATAATCATTAAGATTGCATGCCTTGTTGATTTTTGGATCTACTTATAATAACAAAATCTTCCCTTCTTTTGCCTGATAATATTAGTCGGAAATCTTAATCTGATACTAATATACTACATAAATATAGTGTATATATAGTATATTATATAAATAGAGTATATAAAACAGTACTCTAACATTCTTTGACTAATATTAACTTGATATATCTTTTTCCTTTTCTTGTTTTTTTTTTTTTGTTTTACACTTTTAACCTATTTGTACCTTTCTTTCAGGCAGCACAGAGTTCGTCTTGCTGTTCTATCTAATCTAACAGTTTCTGCCTTTTAATTGGTGTGTTGATACCATTTATATTTAATGTGATTATTATGTTTAGGTCTTAAACCTCTGAGCTAAAATCTAAAATCAAAACAAAACGTTCCAGTCTTTGCTCTTTTTGTCTCATATGTTGTTCCCTTTCCCTATCTTCTTTTGTATTCTTCTTTTCTAAAGATTTTGTTCATTTCCATTGGTAACTTATTAGCTATGACTTTTTTTATTATTTTAGTGATCAGTTTGGCATCATAGTATACTCCTTTAACTATATAAAATTGACAGTCAGGTAATATAAGTGTTATAATTTCTTAACAGTATAAGAAACTCATAAATATATATTTTTACTTCTTCCCTCCTGGCCTTTGTATTTTTATTTTTATACATTTTACTTATATGTGTTACAAACCTCACAATGTATTATTATTTTCATTGAAACAGTGGTCTTTTTCAAAGATATAAATAAATAAGAAAGTCATATATTTACTCATATAGGTAAAATCTCTGGTACTCTTTTGTCCTTTGTGTGGATCCATATTTCCATTGGGTATAATTTTCCTTCTGCCTAAATGAAAAAGGTCTTTATTTTACTTTTGTTTCTTCAGGGTATTTTACTGAGTATAAAATTCTGGTTTGATTTTTTTCTTTTAATGCCTTACAGATGCTGCTCCATGTCTTTTTGTTTGTGTTCTTTATGATGAGAAATCTATGATCATTAACTTTGTTTCTTCATATACAATTTTATTTTTTTATTCTGTCTGCATGTCAGATTTGCACCTTATCATGTTCTTGAGCAATTTCAGTATGATGTTCCATAGTGTACTTTTCTTCATATGTCTTATGTTAAGGTTAAATGAGATTCTTGGGTCTGTAGATTTCTAGTTTTCATCAAATTTGAAAATTTTCTTGCCATTGTTTCTTCAAATATATTTTCCATCTTCCCCACTCTCTGGGGGATTCCATTACATGTCTGTTGACCACTTGACATTTTCCTATAGTTCACTGAAGCTCTTTCTGTATTTTAATATTTTTTTGCTTCATTTTGTATAGCTTCTATTGCTTCTTCAAGTTCACTAATATCTTCTTGTCTAATGTCTAATTTCTACTAATTCCATCTGGTGTGTCTTTTTCATCACAAACATTATAGTTTTCATCTATAGATGTTCAGTGTGGGTCTTTTTTATATCTTTAATGTCTGTCCATACTCTTTGGACATGTGGAATATAATAGTGATGTCATTATTAATTAAGATTAATGGAATTTCTCGTGATTCTAACATCTGTATTAGTTCTGAGTCAGTTTCAGCTGACTAATTTCCCCCATTTTGATTCATATTTTTCTCCTTCTTTTCATACCTGGTAACCTTTGATTTGATACACATGGTGAATTTTACCTTGTGAATTTGGCTTGCTATTTTTGTTTTCCTATAAATATTTTTGAACTTTGTTCTCAGATGCAGTTCCTACTTGGAAATAGTCTTTTCTTTTTTGAGAATTATTTTTGAAAAAAAGATTATTTATTTATTTGAGAGAGAGACAAAGCCAAAGAGAGCACACAGGCAGGGGGAGAGAGGGAATCTCAAGCAGACTTCATGCTGAGTGCAGGGCCTGACACAAGGCTCAAGCCCATTACCCCAGGATCATGACCTTAGCCTAAATAAATAGTTGGACACCTAACCCCCTGAGCTACCCAGGCACCCCTTTGGGAATAATTTTAAAATGTGGTAGATCGGACCAGAGAAATATTTAGTCAAGACTAATTACTTCCTATTACTGGGATAAGAATCTTCTGAATATTTAACCAAATGTTCAATGAATTTTGAGGTTTTTCAGTCCGGTGACAATACCCACTATTCCTGGTCCTATGTGAGTGCTGCGTGCTATACTCTCTGGTGCTTTTGGATAGTTCTTTCCCTGGTCTTACATAGTTTGCTCACATGGCATTTGCTTGTCACTTCTCTGCTGATCCCCATTGTTTGTTTTTTGGGTTTTTTTGTTTTTGTTTTGCTTTTTTATTTTTATTTTTTATTTTTTTTATTTTTTATTTTCAGCATAACAGTATTCCTTGTTTTTGCACCAGCTTTTTAATTTTTTTTTAACTCTCTCCTCACTGGGACTTTGTCTTGCACTTTCTAGCCCCCTGCTCCCACTCTGAACTCCATCTCTTCAACTTAGGGAGCCCTGAAAGCTTTGCTTAGATCCTCCCCTTAACTCCCTTCTATACTGTGGTCTGGGAACTCTCTCAAAGCAATAAATTAGGGCAGTCATTCGGGATTGCTTCATTTGTTTCCCATGTCTCAGGGATCACTATCCTTCATTGCCTGATGTACTGTGTCTTGATAACCATTCTTTCATATTTTATTTCATATCCTATTTGTTTGTTTTTGGTAGTTTTAGGAGGGAGCATAAAACCAGTCTCTGTTGTTCCGTTTTGGACAAAAGGGCAAGTCCCAGCACTGTTTTAAGTACTTTGCGTATATTAACTGTTTAAACCTTTCAACAACCTTGTGGAATAGTTTCAACTATTATTCCCATTTTGTGGATGAGCAAACTGAGGCATCGAGAGATTAAATTAGTTCCTAAACTTGCATAGCTTGTTATTAGTAGAGCTAGATTTCAAATTCAGGTGGTATGGACCCAGAATCTGTGGTCTTAACTACACTGCCATTCTGATTTTACAGCATTCCTTAATTTACAAAGAACTGTGCCAAACATTTCATTAAATTTTTATGTAGCTCATACAAGCAGAATGTGAATGATTGACAGCCCTTTACCTCACACCCACATGTTATTTGTATTTTCAAAGGAATATGATTATTCATCCAGAAGAATATTTACTAAGTTAAATACTGACAAAGAGAAATGAGAAATATTTCTGAAGTGTAACAAATTCTTTTTAGTCGCTAACTCATCCAATTTCACTCTACCTTGGAATTTTCTGGCGTGGTCTCCCTAAGTCGGTCTTGATTTTTGCCAACTTGTCTTACTCCATTCTTTAAATTGTTACGAATGGCCTAAAAGTTTTCCTTTTTTTCTAGGCTTTGTATCTATGCCATCAGGTACTAGGAAAGATGGCGGTTATTTGTATGTTAGAGTCTTAAAAATGAAGTCCTATATTTCGGCAATGGCTGTAGCAGCCTTTTTCTAGATATATCTCCTGAGGCAAGGGAAATAAAAACAAAAGTAAACTATTGAAACTACGTCAAAATTAGAAAATTCTGTACAACGAGGGAAATAATGAACAAAACTTAAAGGCAACCTACTGAATGGGAGAAGATATTGGCAAATGACATATTTGATAAAGGCTTAGTATCCAAAATATATAAAAAACTGAATGACTCAATGCCCCCCGAAAAACAAATAATTCCATTAAAAAAGTGGGCAGAAGATATAAACAGATATGTCTCCAATGAAAACATCCAGATGGCCAACAGACACATGAAAAGATGCTCAACATCACACATCATCAGGGAAATGCAAATCAAAACTGCAGTGAGATCACCTCACACTTGTCAGAATGGCTAAAATCAAAACCACAAGAAACAAGTGTTGGCAATGACGTGAAGAAAAAGACAGCCTCATGCACTGTTAGTGTGAATGCAAGCTGGTGTAGCCACTGTGGAAAACAGTATGAAATTCCTCACAAAGTTAAAAAATAGAACTACCGTACAGTCCAATAATCACACTAGTGGGTATTTACCCTAAAAACACAAAAAACACATTAATTTAGAGGGATACATGCACCCCTATGTTTTTGCCAGCATTTATTTTTTTACAATAGCCTAGTTATGGAAGCAGCCCAAGGGTCCATCAGTAGATGAATGGATAAAGGAAAGGTGGTATATATATATACAATGGAATATTATTCAGCCATAAAAGAATGGAATCTTGCCATTTTCAACAACATGGATGGAGCTAGAGAGTATAATGCTAAGTGAAACAATCATTCAGAGAAAGACAAATACCACATGATCTCACTCATATGTGGCATGTAAGAAACAAAACAAATGAGCAAAGATCAAAAGAGAGACAAACCAAGAAACAGACGCTTAACTATAGAGAACAAAATGATGGTTATCAGAAGGGAGGTAGGCGGGGTCTGGGTGAAGCAGGTGGTGGGGATTAAGAGTGCACTTACCGTGATAAGCACTGAGTAGTGTATAGAATCATTGAATCACTATAGTATAATTGAAACTAGCATAACACTGTGTGCTAACTAATCAGGAATTAAAAAAACTTAATAAAAAATGAAGTGACATGAGTAATTTCACACCTTGCATTTTCCTTTGGGAAGCATTCAGAGTTCCTATCTGCTTTTGGATTCCAATTTATTACTTTATATTAGAATTTTTTGTCTGTCTCCAAGTACATAACTATTAGGCCGTTAGGAGAGGTATGTGGGAAAGTATTTTTGTTTACAGTTACATGACAACTAGAGCAGTGCCTGAGGTGGTGGCTCAGGTGTTGTTGAATAGATGAGTGACCACGTGGAGGGATCAGGGCACGCTGCGACCAGCTGGAGGAACAAAAGGGATCTGGGCAGAGTGACAACAGCGGCAGACCGCATACTCACCGCGGAGTGCCGAGTGCGTACCTGGCGCACAGGCAGTGAGTCTTGAGTACATGATGTTCTGGCTTTGGGATGTCTTTTCTACTTACATTTGAATACAGTTGTGTTTTGATTTCACAATTCATCATACTTAAATCATACTGATTCTAAGATGATACCGGGAAACTGAGTTTCTCCTTCTTTTCCATAGGCCATCTCTACTGGAATTTTAAATATGTGTCTCAGTGAAGAGGCAGTTCCTTTTAACTGCCCTAGTATTTCAAGCAATTTTTAAAAGTGAAAATGCATTAAAAGCATTGATGTGAATTGCTGTGCAAAATAGCTCTCCTGTTTAAGAGTTTCCATCAGTCCTCAGTTTAATTACTACGTTATTTTGCCAGCTTCCTCCAGAAATCATTGACTGAATGAAGTCATTTCATAGGATATTTACAAACATTGGACTTGTAAAGGGGGTGTCTGTCAATTCCCCTTTGGCTTGGAAATGACTGAGGCCAAGCCAGCAGTACACAACTGCTATTTTGGGCTTAGCATATTTTCATAGTCACCAGCTCAGGAAGATGCTGGGAAGAAAACACAGGAAGGTAAAATGTTTGGTTTTTAAACTCAGTCCTGGTTTTATAATCTGGACTATAAGTTTACTTGAAAAATGAGAGGGTAAGGCTTTATTTGGTCGAAGACACAGAGTGGTTGGATAGTGATTTGTGTGTGTGTGGTTGTTAGCATATCTTGTTAAATATGAATAGTCTGGAAGAAATGTGCAGTTTTGAGCATCAGTAGTCAAAGCTTAAATGTTGGCTTCTCATTCATGGTAAAAATGAATTACCAAAGTCAGTCTGTGAATATTACCAATTTAATAGTCACAATAAAGTTTTTGTTTTGGATTAAATGATAAGATTTGATTGTGAAGGCATAATGTCAAACTAGAGATCAGACAAGAGGAAGATCAGGCTGGAAATTACTCAGCCTATGGGAAATTCCAAGAGACAAGACCAATATAAATGAAGCTTGTGAAGAATGAGGTAGAATGTCAGATCGCAGTACTGCACGTTCAAGTTTAACTGTGGCAGCCCCACTCATGGAAAAAAAAAATCAATACAGAAACTTCACATGGTCCTCAGAAGGAATTCCATCCGTGGCAATATGTACAGCGTGTTGCGTTCAGAGTGGGTTCACAGTGGGAAATGCGGAGAGGCGGGAGGGCGGAAGTAAGACTATCGGGTAAGGTGCTTATTTACCCAGATAGTAGATACGGGAAATGTCTAACGAGGAATGCTAAGAAGTGAGATGGTTGAAGTTCATGGAATTATGAAGAGTATAGAAATAATGGATCTAGATTTAGTTCTTATTTGGATATACATTTTAGCCTCAGAGGAGGATGAATCTCTCTCTCTCAAAGGTGACCCCAGAGTAATTCAAAGTGCATTTTAGTCTGTCACATCATTAGCATGTTAAGTTCAACTGTTTCAATCCCAACTTACTAATTTGGTGAGAACCCACTGGGCTGTTTTCATCGGCTATGGCAGCAGCGAGTTTTGCAAGACACAAAGCCTGTACAGGGTTTGTGTGTGTGTGGGGGGGGAGGGCTTCCTTAGGAAAAAAATAATAAATCCACACTTACCCGCATCCCTCGAGAAAGCAGAAGGCCTTCGAGTTTGATCTTTTGTAGCTTCAAGTTGATGCTTCTAGTTGACAAATTTCATTTCTTTTATGTAGGATGACAAGCTTCTTATAAGTGAAGAGCAGCTAGAAGGTCAGGGTGGTGGAAAGAGGAGTGGGTTCGATTGAAAAGCTGCGTTCTGGCCCAGG
Organism: Mustela putorius furo; assembly: GCF_011764305.1. NCBI lineage: Eukaryota > Metazoa > Chordata > Mammalia > Carnivora > Mustelidae > Mustela > Mustela putorius. Next base: position 680,676 of record NW_025421480.1, on the reverse strand, counting down.
CTGCGGCGCACACCCCGTTTCTCCTGCGCTGGGTGCAGCGGGGTAGAAGACGCTGCGGAAGTAGCTGTGAGCACAGAGGATCTGTGCTTTGGGAGTAAAGTATCCCAAGCCCAGTCGGAATTTAGGAAATAGTATGCACCCTACTCTCCCCGCCTTAGTGAGACACCAGACTTCGATATGTAAATGGCTCTGAGAGATGCTGCTGTCTGAAAACACGCGCATCACACACACCCAGGCTGACTTCATTTATTCCAGTTTTTAGCTCTTTTCTTTTTCAATGTGTGTAACACGGAGTAACATCACCTGGAACATTTGGGGCCATGCTGCTACGAGGAATTCTCTCTCTCAGCCTCCTTAACTGTCATCTGCGTTCTCAGGCTTTCCCCTGTGGCCAAGTGGGGACTGTGTTATCCAGACTTGCACACTGGGACTCGGTCCGCGGCTCCTACTAAGTGGCGCCCCCCATCAAGCCGATGGTGGGGACCGGATGCGGACACGTGCTTTACTGGGAAGGGGGAGCCCGGGCTTGTCTGAGCAGACCATCTGGAAGCATCCTCCAGGCACCTCGGACGGGCTCTGTCTGCGTCACGGCGCTGCCGCCTGCGCGGGTGCGTGGAGGCCACTGCACTGGACCCTGTGTACCACCCAGGTGGCCTGAGCAGCAGTTGGAGGGCCAAGCCAGAGGGAGACTCTACCCCTTCCTCAGGGTATTTCTGGATGTGGAAGCCTGAAAAGAGGCCTTTTTGCCAACTAAGGCTTGAAATCCAAACTTAATGTCAGAGCCACCACACCTTTTTAAAGGTAATTGCCACTTACCAAACATTTCTGAGTTCCTCATAAATTGGTCCCCTCGGCCCCTTAATCCTTTTAGTAACTCTTCTCTGAACTTGGTCCAAATATTCTACAATCTGGGGAACGAGGGGCTCTGGAGGGAATGCAGTGTCCAGGGGCAGCAACCTTGCCAGGGCGCTTGGTGTGGCAGGAGGGAACAAGAGAAAGATGACAACCACCCGTGTCCCTTCGGCGCTCGTAGACATTTGGCGGCTTTCCAACAAACAGTTACACTCGTGGTAAGCGTGCAGGCGAGGAGACTGGAAATTGCCCCTTCCTTGATTGAGGTGGAAGAGGAGCCAGTGGCCTGGCTTGAAAAGCAAGTACTGAGTGTATGGGAAGTTGAAGAAATCCTTCACTTTCCATACTCGACAGGAGAAATGACATTTAGCCATACTTGACAACAAGAAATCATCTAAGGGGGTGCCTGGGTGGCTCAGTTGGTTGAGCGCCTGCCTTCAGCTCAGGTCATGATCCCAGAGTCCTGGGATGGAGTCCCGCATCAGGCTCCCAGCTCCATGGAGAGTCTGCTTCTCCCTCTGACCTCCCCTCTCATGCTCTCTCTCTCTCTGAAATAAATAAAATCTTGAAAAAGAAAAAGAAAAAGAAATCATCTAAGGCCAAGGCTGAGAGGTTCTTAGAGGGATATTTTGAAGCAAGGTTAAGGCCTAATCTGACAGTTACTGTTGTTCTAGCGTCTCTCAGTATTAACATCATATTTGTGTAAATAAGATCATTAAAGCAGTGTTCATTATTTTTGTTTTCTCATTTTTGGGTGGATCTCAGGGGAAATCTGATAAAATCTAGAAGTCACTTGAAGTTGAGCAACTTTCTCAGGATCAAACAAATGAGTAATTGGAAGAGTCAGAATTATACCCCAAGTATGGATGGTTTCAAGCCCTGTACTTTTCACTTGCGGCTAAGCAAGCCAAACAAAAACACTCCTACCTCCATATCCTTTTTCTAACACTGGTGCAGGAAGTGAGATGTTAACACTTTCTGACAAGTCTGTTGGCTTTTAAATGAGTTACTGTATCATTTGTGTCCATAGTTTTGTTGTTGTTTTTTTTTTTTATCTTGTAGTCATTAGTTTACTTTTCTTGGATAACTTTCTCTTATACCAAAAAAATGAAATTCCAAAGACTTAAGCATCTGGTACTATGGTAAAAGTAAGTTATGTCAAATTTTGTTGGGGTTCTGGGAGACCCTAACAAGGATACTGGTGAAACGTTGTTAAGGTTTAAGTGCAAAAGTCAATAATAAATTCCTGAAAAATATAGGGTACTCTTATTTCTTGATATCTGGGACATTTAAACAACTATTTAACAATCTGATTCTAAGGCTAATTAAACATATGTAAAATGGGCCACCCTAAGAAATACATAAAATTACTCATGCAGGAAAGTACGTATCTCTATGGCAAACTAATGTTTGGACCACATTTAAAATGCATAAATATTGCCATAAAATAAAACTGGGCAAGGAGAACCATACCAGAAGGAGTATAATATTTAATGGCAAATATGCATATTATTGTAGCAGTTTAAATACACTTTTTATAATCAGAAATGCTTAAGATTTCAACTGAAATGCCATTATTTCTCACAACCCTGGAAGATTGCTTGCTATTAAGATTCTCAATTCACCATCTCTGATGGTGGGGAGGGGTGGCCGTTAAGCTCCCAATATTGGGTTGGGCTTGGGTTCTAAGCAAGCTTTAGTGTAGATTTCTCCCTGACCACTGCAGGGTGGCTGCTTCATTAAGGAGCCACTAATCAAGTGAGGGTTTTTAGGGGCTCGAATACTAACTACATGGAATACTACCAGAACTATACTTTCCTTCTCAGACCTAACAACCCTTTGCACCAGCCCTATCCAGCTTTGGAGGCTGGGTTCTGGAGATCTTTGAACACAGCTGGACTCTCAGGTAGTTTGGTCTTTGGGGGCTGGTATACCTAAAATAACTTCGAATAGTTAAATCTGACCACGTGTGAAATGGCAGTTGCCTTTTAATTTTAATGGAATATTTTAGAGCATTTTTATGGAAAAGCTCTTAAAGTTCGTTTTTTCACTACCTTAATGAAAGGGGAAAATGTGTTGCTGTTGCTGTTATTTTTTATAATAAATTTAAAGCAGTTCCTGCAAATCTTAACAAGTAGAATCAAATATTTAATGCTTTTGGCAAAACCCCTTTATAAAATTTCCAGAACAAAATAAAATATTCTGAATTTAAACTTCTTTGAATAAAACAGACTGGATTTCGAAGAGTACTTACATCATGTATCAACATTTCCAAGTTAATTTAGTATGTGGAACCAAACCACATCATTTCCACAATAGTTACTGTTGCATCTGAAAAGATTTGTGCTCAGACTTTTAACCCAGAACAGAAATATCATGACTATGATATTCCAGATAGAAATATATTTGTTCTTTTTTATACCACATTTCTTTTATATATGCAAATCAGTGTATCTTATACTTGCTTTTTACTTTGTAAAAGCTGCATCTTAAAAGAGTAAGATGGGTACTCTTAACTTTGGGACTTTGCAAAGAGGCTGGTTCTTTTGGACAAGAGGTAGTGATGAGCTGGTAATTTTTAACAAAAAGCTCTCCAGGAAAAAAAAAAAAAAAGTCAACAACCACCTCCATTGGATGATTTCTAATAGTGTAAGTGTGAAACATGGAGGTAAGAACAGGTGTGTAAATCACCTCTTGCCAGTCCACGCCAGCCTCCTGCAGCAAACCATTGATGATGGGTTCCTTTGTATTTGCTAAACAAGCAGTATGGAAGCTATCAGTTATAAAAGCCTTTGTTAATGGTAAAAATCAGTTTAACTGGGTAAGATGGACTAGTAAATTGCTGTGGGCATAGACACCTGGGCCCAGGTTTCAACAGGACTTAGTAATTTTTCAGATGGATCATTCTGAGAAAATGCCTACTAATAAACTATCTGTTATATGGTCTGATGAAAGGAATGGAAATAGAAAAAGTCAAAGAAGTAGTTTTTTTATTTATGTCATCTGTTATTCATAAAGAATCTGACTGTTCTGTTCTGAATGAGCTTTGAGCTGAATGAGCAAAACAACCATCATCATTTGTAGGATAGGATGCTAATAGAATTCTGAGAAAGATGTCTTCCAGGGAATTATTTTATTAAAATGGTCGTAGCTAACATTTATTGTGGAAGCCTCTATTCCAAGAGATTCTCGTGCATTATCTTACTGAAGCCTCACAACAACCTTTTTTATTCCCCCCACTCCCATTTCACAGGTGAGAAAACTGAACACAAACAATTGTAGTCACTCGTCCAGGTTGCCACACCTGCTCGCTGGGATCAACCCAGGCAGTCGGCCTCACGGGTTTGTGCTCTTAGTAACGCACTCTTACAAGCCAGGTGTTGGTTTTGCTTTGTTTTGCTTGAAAGAAGCCTACTCATTACTACAGTTAGCTGGTCACTTTGAATGTTTCAAGTTCTGCTTTCTTTCCACATATGTGCTTAAGAGCTACAGTGAAGCTATCATTGATTTTCAGAAGAGTAGTCAGTCTGAAAACCATCTTAAGGTTAGGACAGTTCTGGGCTAGTAATCTTTGGATTACATTAATAAGATGGAGATTAAATAGTAATGAGTTAAACCATATCCTTGTCTTTAGTTAATTGAAATCACCCATCAGACTATAAATGTATATTCTTTCTATCCCTGCCTGGGATATATATATATATATATATATATATATATATATATATCCATTTATATATATATATATCATATATATATAACCTAAAATTCAACATATATACACACACATATATGTGAACATGGACATACACACACATGTGCAAATATATACATGATCTTTTTAAAAGAAATAAAGAAATCCAAATTGAGGGAACATAAGGATAGGAAAAATAAAATGGAGCCAAGAATGCTGACAGGACATGGAAACCACATTTCAAGATATGATACTTTCTAGAGCTGCATTATGATTTTGGGTCTGAAACATTTTAGGGCCAAAGCAGGGGAGGAAAATAATATGGGGTGCCTATGTTATCCCGATTGAAAATTATTTATATACATTTATAATCACATAGTGATAACAACCTTACTGTTAACATCCAGAATTAATCTGCATCTAAGAATCTCTGCCATCTCGCAGAGCACACACATCCCTTAGCAGAATTTTTCAACACCACACCATCAACTTCCATTTTAAGATTTTTTAGAATCCTTTTCATTGATTGGGTGTATTTGTATACTCTCCTATCATTGTGGTTTTGATTCCTGATTCCTTAGGAATCAATTGCTAAAACATTAGCAATTGACTTAACTTTAGGTTCAGTCATCAGTTGTTATTTGAATTTAACTGCAGACTTTACCTTTGGTTACAATTTTTTTCTTATATTATCTTCTTTCTTAAATTCAGTTTTTTAGTTTGTTATAGTACATTATTTTGTATTTTTTCATAAAGGCTGTATGTGTTCAACTCAGACTTTGCATATGATTATTTGTTCTGGTTTACATTTTTAAAAAAATTTTTAAAATTTTCCTGGTTTTTAAAGGATGGTTTAATTTTTCATGTGAATTCTGATTGTTCCTGGTTAATTCAAAGTATTGTTCTGTTGTCTCCTGGCATCTGTTGTTACAGGTGAGAGGTCCAATGATGTTTTAATTTTTCTTTCCACCTGGTTATATTCTATTTCTTTCATAGTCTATTACAACTTCCTACTTAATGTTGGAGGTAACTCATTTTAATACAGTATGTCTAGATGTTACTGCTTGCCCTACTGAAGAGACTTTGTTCATCTGGCAGAAATTTTGTCTTGCTGTTCTTGTTTCTGCTACTTATTTTATTTTTTCCTTCTTCCTCTTTTTTTTTTTTTTTTTTTACTTTAGCTTTCTTGAACACTTAATAGATGGACTTACTAGATGAATGGCAGAACATTTAGATATATATATCTCACCTTTTCTCTCTTCCTTTTAATCTCTATTCTTGTCACTGAATTCTGATACTATCTTTTTGTTAAATAAAGATTTTATTTATTTATTTGACAGAGATCACAAGTAGGCAGAGAGGCAGGCAGAGAGAGAGTAAGGGAATCAGGCTCCCCGCTGAGCAGAGAGCCTGATGCGGGGCTCGATCCCAGGACCTTGAGATCATGACCTGAGCCGAAGGCAGAGGGTTCAATCCCTGAGCCCCCCAGGCGCCCCTGATACTGTCCTTTGGCTTATTCCTCCAGCTTACTATTTGAATCTGAGGTCTCAGTCATTCTGCAGTTCAGCTGCATTTTAATAATCGTAATAATTTCCAAAAACTCTGCTTCTTTTTCATCGCATCCTTTTTCAAAGTATTTTTTTTAATTTGACATATTTTCCTTTTGAAACTATCTATAGTTTACAAACTGTGTTTTTCTGATGATTCTTTCCAATTCCTGCATTTTTTCTTCTTTAGAAATTAGCTCTCTTGTGGAATATTGCAGGTTTTTAAATTTTTTTATTTTATTTTATTTTTTCAGTGTTCCAAGATTCATGGTTAATGCGCCACACCCATTGCTCCATGCGATCCGTGCCCTCCTTAATCCCCACCACCAGGCTCACCCAACCCCCCACCCTCCCCTCCAAACCCTCACTTTGTTCCTCAGAGTCCACAGTCTCTCATGGTTCGTCTCCCCCTCCGATTTCCCCCAACTCCCTTCTCTCCATCTCCCCGCGTCCTCCTTGTTATTCCTTATGCTCCACAAATAAGTGAAACCATATGATGATTGACTCTCTCTGCTTGACTTATTTCACTCAGCAGAATCTCTTCCAGTCCGTCCATGTTGAAACAAAAGTTGGGTATTCGTCCTTTCTGATGGCGGAGTAATACTCCACTGTATATATGGACCACATCTTCTTTATCTGTTCGTCCTTTGAAGGACATCTTGGTTCTTTCCACAGTTTGGCGATTGTGACCATTGCTGCTATGAACATTGGGGTACAGATGGCCCTTCTTTTCACGACATCTGTATCTTTGGGGTAAATACCCAGCAGTGCAATGGCAGGGTCATAGTGTAGCTCTATTTTTGATTTCTTGAGGACTCTCCACACAACATTGCAGTCTTAAAACAAGTGGTTGGCCTTCTCATGCCGTTGATACTTGGTTCCTGCTCATGCTTGCTGGTGAGTCTGCGGTCGGAGGTTTTTAACTTGAAGACCACAGACCAATGCAGATAGAATTCAGGATGTTGTGACTTTGTCACTGATAGACACCACACACATTTCCACATCACAGTAGTTTGTAAGTGTGAATTATAATCATCACTGCTTTGAAACTTTGGCTGTGTTCAGCCTGCTGGTAGATCCTATCATTTTATGTGTTAATAAAGATGCAAGTATATTTTTATAATTTAAAAATATTTTGATACTTTTCTTTCAATGTAATTGGTTTCACTTATAATAGTATAAATTTTCAAAACCTTATACATTTCAAAATATTATTCTGAGAAGGACTCCCTAGGCTTCATCTGACAAAGAAGTCCACATGCCATAAAGGAAGCTGAAACCCCCAGGCTAGGCCGATCACTGCTGCCTGCTGGGACGCATTTCACCAGCCTGGGGAATGATACTTGTCCCCTGCTAATTAGCCCATGAGCCCTGACTCTGTTGGCTGTGCAAAGGACGGGCATGACATAGGCAGGCTTGGGGGTAGGAGATACTTGTTTTCTTCTATGAGATCACCTAACCCTTACGATAGCATAGCCAAGGGCACATACCTCTCCCACAGCCCATTCTACCTATCCTGGATGAGAGCTCCCATTTTTATGGAAGACCAGTATTTGTGCTTTCTGCTTTGGGCAACACCAAAGTGGCTCTGTGTGTGGAGCTGGGGTCAGCTGCTCTATGCCCTTAATTACTTGTTCACTCAGGTTTATTCCTCCCAGCCCCTGCTGTCTCTGATTCACAAATTTAATCTAGGATTCTACTAAGTAAACTTAGATTTTCAGGAGAGTGTCTCCTTCATTTGTGTGGATTTAAGGGGTGTGTGGGTGTGTGGGTGTGTATCTTTTGGAATTTGCACTCAATCTGATTTCATCTGCCAGTTCATGGACACTGGTGATATCTTTCCTGGCACTTCAGTCTTACTGTGGATTTATTTTGACTTTCATGCTTTCTCTGATTTGGGGGAGGTAGAACAGATGAACAATTATATATAGTGGCTTTTTTTGAACCAAAAGTCTTGTCTTCTTTATGTTGGCCTAAGATAGGATTTAGAGTGTATAGCAATGGTCCTCAAACCTCAAACTGGCAGACCTCTTTTAAAGGAAAGCCGAAGTTTTTGCAGGATCCTAGCTAGAATTTACTGACTTTGCTTTAGAAACAGTGTTGCACCTTGAATCTTCACTGGGTTTGTACTTCCTTTTTAAAAACAAAAACAACCCCAAAGATCCTTGTAAATTGGGCAGTGATCACCCTATAGTTCTTTTTTCTGACCCAGCACACCTCTCATCCAGAGGTTTTAGTGGTCTCTGTAGTTAAAATCATATTTTTGCTGAGATACCTATATCAGACATTTATAACTGTTCTTTGTTGGGCTGCTGACTAGAAACAAATGTAGCAAAATCTTATGTGTGCTTTGATCCTGGTTACACTCTTGTTCTTCTGCAGGTGTCTTCTGTGTTGGAGACTTACCAGTACAGACCCAGGGCAAATCCCACTTGCGGGGACTGCCAACGATAAAAGTCTGTATGCTAGGTTTTCCCACATCAGAAAAATCCAAGTGTTGATACTGACATAAACATTTAGGGATATTTCAGTTTGCACCAAAATAATTTGTCATCACTCAAATTTAGAGATGGAAGTCATGGTTCCTGCCTATATTTTTAGCTTATTAAGTGAAGTTTTACTTCTTAAACTTATTTAATTTCATTTTAGAATTAGCTCATAATGGAAATTCTTCATAATTTCAGTTTTTAAATCACATCAGAACTTTTTAAATAATGGAGAAGAATAATTTTGAGAAGATAGAGAATTGAAAAAAATCATCCCACCTCCCTCAGTTTTAAGTATAAAACTCAGAATCTCAAAAGATTAGTTCCATCTCAGGTTGGATCCCTAAATATGCAATATGATTGTGGGCAAGATAGGGCGGAGGTTATTGCTTGGTGCAGTAGGGAAATGAGCATGGCCTTACAGAGCTTTGGGCGTGTCAAGAAAGGGCTGGGGGAAAGGTCAAAATTTATTGAGGATTGTAAGTTTTGCTTAAATCTGATCTTTCAATGTGGGGAATTGACTAAGATCAGGCAAGCAGTCCAGAATTGGTAAAAAGATCAAGGGAAAGGTTTTGAAGCAAAGGATTCAAAGAATCCAGGGGCTATACCTGTCAGTCGGTGGTTTCCACGGAAGAATTGGTGGGTCCTTGGGGGAAATTCCTGTAGTGAACATTCATACCATTTCTTGGTTGGGCAGGACAGTCCTATGAAAGTTTAAAAAAGTGCTAATGAAGACTGAGGAATAGAAAAATCACATGAATGTAAGCATTAAGATGTGATTTCCTTCCTCAGTGCCCAAGCTGATATGTGGGTAGATGATTTTACTTCTCAAGATTCTCAAGATTTATCTGGGTTGTACAGCCCTGCATTTGCTCTGTGGTCAGATCTTTTCAGGGTCCTCCTGATTCTCTACTCCTCAATTTCACCTAAAGCAGGAATACCAGTGGTGTGCCTGGCACATTCTGAAGTCTTTGGATCATGGCATGAGACAGCGTGATTCTCCAAAGCCCACATCCAAGAGACAGAAGACCCAAGGTTCAGTTCATCCCCTCCCCAGCGTGGGCAGGGGCAGGACATGTGTGACTTTGTAAGCAGCAAGAGAGCTTTAGCTACGGAGAAACGAGGGCCTAGCGGTGGATAACATATAAGCAGTTTGTTTCCAGAGTGACCAGTGAGATTACCAGGATGGGAATAAAAACGAAGGCTCTTTAAGGGTGGCTTTCAGTTATCTCTTCTGTTCCACAGACTTTGTCAAGGCCCCAGCTACAGCCCAAAACAGCTGTCACAATGTGAGTAAGATGAGTAAGTCTCTCCTGTGACCAACACAGTCTTCCTACTCTTCTTCCTCCAAATACCTATCACCTTCCTACCTGGTATGTGAGATCCAAATGTCCATTCTATTACATTTTGCACGGAGACTCCTGTTAATGTACTATTTTCTGTCTTTAAGGTACTTCCAAAGGTGCATGATAGCCAAAGCTCCAGAGCACCCATCAGACTATTTTGCACCAAGGTACTGAATTTGGGGTGGGGGAGGGAGGGAAGAGGCTGAGTAAGAGGAAAACAAATTTTCAAAATCTTATTTCAGGGATACTCAAAGGATCTCTCTGCTTTCAAAACTTTCAGAGCAAGATAGGGTCCTTTGTTTTTTGTAGCTTGGAGTAACTTTCCTGCCAACCGCCCATCTAACCTCTGTCACTAGAAAGCTATGTGCTGGCAAACTGGCCTCCGCAGTTCAAGGTTGGAGAACCCCAGCCAACGCCCGAGGGCGGGACAGAACCCAGGCGCCAAGCAGTGTCCTCGGGCTGCTAATTTGCTGGACACACAGAGCCCTGTTCTGTAACCTCTCCTTAGGTTGTGGGTGAGTGGAACCCATTAACATTTAAAAATATTTGCAGAAATCAGAGGGGGAATAAGGTATTTCTGGAGGCCAGTACTCAGTGCACTTTCGTGTGTGCCAAAGTTTGCTGGCACGGCTCAGGCTGTGATAGAGAACATCTGGGCGACTGCTGCTGTAGCGTATAGTGGGGCGGAGGGCAGGGAACAAAGGGGGCTTGTGAGAGCATGTTCGAGGGGGGAAATGCTCTGCGCAAAGGCGGCCTTACTTAATGCTCAGCTGGGGGAGGGGACTGAAGACAGGAATGGAAGGTTTTGCCCTTCTGTTGCCTCGCTGATGAATGCCGGAGACAGGAGCAGCACAGCACTAGGTAGTGGGGTGGCAGAGACTTTCATTTCCACTGCTAGACAGGTATGTGCCAGAGTACGAAGATGCGGCTGGTCACCCCTGTTAGCCTCTTCATGCTGTCCTTCTCTTGGAGCCAAGCTTCTCTTGGAGCTGGGGGCAAGGGAGCAGGAAGTAGATTGGAGAGGAGGGAGGATTGGTAGACCGTTTCCAGTGCAGACAGATTTGTCATTGTTTCCTCCATTGCCAGTCCCATCCGTTTGGAAACAAGATAAAATGAGTCGCACATCATGAATAGGTATATTTCAAACACAAAAGTGCTTTTATTGACTGAAGGTTAAGGTCAGACTGCTGAAAATCTGTTATTCGTGAGTAGAATTTTGGATTGGATTCTGATTTATGCCTGCCACACCTTACTGAGCGTGCACGTCTATGCAAGAGAAATCCATGTTTGGGCATTTATTAAATCATGGAAGCCAAGAGCTGCTGATATATGATAGGAACCACTACAGTTCTTTATACGAGTGAATGAACCTCTACCCTCTTTACTGGTCATATACTAGTTTATGTGTAAGCTGGTCTGGGTGTTCTAATAAGTGTGATGTATATGCTTCATTTCAAAGTCTTCCCTCTCTGCATGCTTTGTTCTTCAGGTCATTCTTACCTTAGTGCTCAGCTCTGAAAAATGAGTCCCACATTTTTAATATTGCGAAAAGCTTTCTGTCCTGTGGATTCATCTCAGAACCCAGACATAAAACTTAAAAGTGCTACAGGTTTTGTGATGGCAGGGATGTCAATACTGTTGGCCTGAGGATGCCAAGTTTCTGGAATCTTCATACTCCATTCATTTAACAAATATTTATCAACTGTGTACTTGCAGCGGACTCTAGGGTTATGATGTTCAACAAGATAGCTCCTCCTTTCCAGTGCTGGGGGTCCCAAATGATATACTTGATACGTCAAATAGTGAATTCTGGCTTGCTTGAAAATTGGTAGGCAAACATTATTCAATTCCCCTACTTGCTCTGGTGACTTTTATTTTATATTGACTTCTGCTATTTCAGATTGTTCACAACATTTTTAAACTTATACTGCTAAGATTGCCTGTTCTGCTGTCCAAAGACAGCTACTAAATTAAGGCTAGTCCATGACTTTGAATTTTAGGTGATCTGCTAACTATGATCTGTCTGTCTGTCTGCCTATATTTAGCCTAAAACAGATCACCTAGTGTCTTAAGAGGTTTGACTTTGGCAAAAAATAGTTTAAAAACTATTGTTAGTCCTAAGTTTGTTGAGAATTTGAGTTTACTTCAATTGTTTGTGTTAAGAATTATACTCTGCTACTCATGGCTTCACATTTCTAATTGCTTTTCAGTATTTTAAGATTTTTCTTTTACCCCTAAGTTTTTCTAAGACATTGCCCCTTTCCCTCTCTTGCATTTTCCAAGCAAAAGATCAGATCCATCAAATGGTAGGTTTATGGCCAGTTGCTCCAGGAGAAACCATTTTTCAAACTAAAATCACTACAGATTACTTCAAATTGCTTCAGGCAGTCTCTCTCTGAAATATAATTCTCATAAACTATAAACCCCCTTATCTCAGAAGTGATAGGCATCTTGTGTTATGTAGAAATAAAATCTACAACTCAAGCTACAAAACAATAATCTTGACCAATTTTTAGTCTGATGGAAACACCAGAAAGATGCATATTAACCCTACATTTTGCCTCCAACCTTGCACAACTCTGTATCTGTCAGTAAGAAAGTGTGCCCCAGGTGAGCAGCTCCACTTCCGTTTGAGGTTAACTGGCATTCGTATGCAGGCATTGCCTCTGGTACGTATTGGATGTTCAGATGTTAAATAGAACTTACATTCTTGAAATCAAGACATCTTAAGGGTTGAGAAAATGGCTTATCAGTCTTAGTCATATCAGGGGTATGGAAGTTGATAGCAAAATCCTTAAAATACTGTCCGATATATCCGGCACATGTTAACTGAGAGTGAACCTACATATGCGTGTTTGTTTCTCTGATCTCCAAATTGTTATGTCACTTTTGTGTTATATGCAGACTCAGACAACCCCAAATGATTCATTAAGTCCCAAAGTAAATGTAGACATCATCGTTTTAAACCCAAGAGTAATTTTTTTGAATTTATTATTCTGAAGCAAATAACCGAGTTTTGATTAGAACCTTCGGAGGGTCTACTGGGATTTTGTTTCCTTGACCAGACTAACTAAAGTGAGTCCTTTGGAATTAACCCTCCATTGAAGGGCAGTGCTAGTGGTATAGGTCCATGTCCTGATTTCTTCCTTCATCCGTATCCAGTCACCAACGGCCTCTAACATTTGATGTCTATTTCTCTTTGTCCCTCCAACTGGCTCATAGTGACCTGTTTCAGCTGGCAAGACACTGAAGGGACGAACACATCCAGTGGTCAGTCTTACGAAAGCAATGGCTTATACACATTGCCCATGGTTCCACAGCTGGTTTTCAAAGAGGTCTTCTGAGTTTGATGTCAGGGACCCACTGCCCATGGAGAATCTCGGGCATTAAGGCCACCTAGCACAGTAGTTGGTTCGTCCAAAGCTGTCCCCTGGGATAACACGTGCGCGTACAGCAGGAGAGTTTGGGGTTGCCCATCTGGACATGAGGGGGAGGATCGACCCAGCTGCTACAGATGATCCAAAAAGCTCTGTGTTTTTCGTGACTGATTTTATGACCCTATTTCATCCCATCCCTGGATGAGCTCAACTGTTTTGTCAGCCCTTCATCTGCATAGTGGCCCTGCTCTGCTGCTTCGGCCAATGAACGTGGTCTTGAAGCACCCTTCAAGCAGGAGTTGTGACACGTTTATTGAGCTGCTCAGACGTTTCTGTTACACAACGCCACAAACAACCTCACTGCTGTCTGAGATCTCAGCTTGAGCCCGTCCTTATTCTACCGCATTATCATCGCCCCGTCCCTGAGCAAGACCCGGGGAGTCTCAACCCACGTAATAGTCACCCCCAGCCCACTGTTGTCACGGTTCTGTCACCTCTAGCTTGCTTACTCCCTCTTTAATGTGAGCTCAGCCGTTGTTCTGTTCATGTAAGCTCAAGTGTCAGCTGGTAATTTTGGCAATATAAACAGGCACTCATTACCACAAACTGTCATTAATAACAAACTTCCCTGAAACATTCGGAAATTCAGCAGCAGGTATGATACTGGGACCTGCCAGGACTGGGGTTGTTCAGTGCTACGCAGATCATCTTGAACTACTCACTATTGCCCAGAGAGAGAGGATCTGTTTATCTTTTGTGTAAAATATTATTCAACTCAAAAAAATCTGACCTTTATGAGGAGCCACACTGAAGAAACAGGGTTGAAAACATGCTGAGCAGAAATCCCAGTGAGGCTGAGAGCGGTGGAGTGCGCTCAGACTCCGACTGTAGGCGACAGTGCCCCTGCTCTGACAGAAGAAAATGTGTGTCAGTGTTGTCTCAGCTAAGCGAAAGGTCATTTTCAAAAGCAATGCATAAAACTTCGTATAAAACTGACAACGGTAAAAATAATATTTGTTTTGCCATTTTCCTCTTTAAATGAGTGTAGGATTGGCGGCGTGTGAAGAGTGAGTGAATCCTCACCCGGGGATCTTGTTCCTCTGACTTAAGTTTATTCCCAAGAGACCAGATAGCAACAAAGGTCGGACATAGTCACTGCAATAAAATCTCTGGTGGAACCCCTTGAGCTAGTAACCCAATGTTTATAATCTGATTTTTTGGGCTTCATTTACCACAGAGGAGATTAAAGGCTTCAATTCATCTCTTTCCTGTAGCATGCCTCACGGGGAGAGTATGTTGTCCCTCGTGATGTTTAAAGAGTTCTCCAGCTGCTGGGTTTCTAAAGGTGTTTCTCAACCTTTTTATAACCTCTGCCCCTCTTTGATAAAGAAAAATCTCATGTTTCTCTGGAAATTATTTCATGCCCTGCCTGTTCATGGGGAAGGCGGGAACGGGTGGGGGGAGGGGGGCTTCCACTTGTTTTCTGTTTTCTTTACCGGCCACAAAGATTACATCAAACTTCCTCCTGCAGCTTTTGAAAAATCTTTTTGTTTACTTGTTTTTAGATACGGAAAGATATGATATTGAACACGTTTTATCCAGTCCATGTATGCTCCACACCTCAGTTCTATTACCCTTCTCTGGATATGCAAGACTCTAGCAACGTGCTCTAATAAATGGAAATAGTATTGTTTCTCAAAATGTCAAGCTAAAACTAAAATTTTGAAGCACAGGATATGTTTTTAGCCCCTCTGAGGATAAAAATATGAATCTGGTTTATGTATACCTCAAAATTATAATCTATTTTTTTAGTTCTTTAGCCAATGGTTTTAGTACAAGATAGACAACAACCAATTTCAGAGAACAATGAAAACACTATCGTGTCATTTTACACTTATCCAGCCAAATGAAGGAATTCTTAGGGGACATCTTCAAACTGTTAGTAATCACCAACAAGTAATATTCTGATGAGTATTGTGCTTTTAGCACTTTTTGTCTTTGTTGGTAAATTTTTCAGTTGTCTGATGAGAATACATCTAGATATCTTTTACCCGTATCAAATCATCTATTATTAGCAAAATCTACTTTTAGTCTAGTTCTGAATTTGAATTACAAGGTTACTAATAATCAGCCATTTTACTTAGAAAACTAGAAGATTTAAATGGCGCTTCTGCACTGGTCATGCTGTCTGACTTCCGATGATAGGACACTGCTCCTTTCCGTGTAGTCCACATAATTTTTTGTAAAATCTTTTGGTTACATCTGTGATCCCCTGAAGCTACTTTTTTTTTCTCATTTTTTTTTCTATGAGCCAAAAACCGTTAGGCATTCATCCCCCTGTGCCTCCCTAACGCACAGCGGTCTATTAAGATAGTCAGTGGTATCCCCATTTTCTAGATGAAGAGACCGAGATTCAGAGAGACTAAGTAACTTTCACAAGGTCAACCAGTTAGTAAGCAATAGAGCCAGAATTCAAACCCAGATCTGTCTGAGTCCACAGCCTGTGGTCTGCAGTGTGACTGCATCTAGTTTTCAGATGTGATACGTGACCCTTCTCCCAGCATTCTTTGGATCTTCACTGAATGACTTCTGGAGCCAGTTGCTTTATTTGATCTGTCTTGTCTGAACTTTTGATAAATATCTCATACCAACTTGGACAATATGCAGGTCACTTGCCGACGTTCCCAGTCTTCTGGTTTCCTTTGAGGACCCTGAGCTAGACTATTGCTAAGCAAGTCCCTGTTGGTATAGTTTGCTCAGACCAAATGCTATGGATGTCTTCTTTTATCCTGTACAGTCATTTTTCCCCCCTTGTGGAACTTCTCCTTTGAATTAGGAGAATAGGAATAGGCTAAAGTTTTTTCTAAACTTGAAAATTCAAGAAGTTGTCAATGGACATTAAAATACTGCTTTCTTTCCTGGGCTAGCAAAGTCTCCCCAAGACTACATTTTGACAATTCAGATTTCGCGTGCAAGAGGCACTGATGTCACAAGATGTGAGAATGGTGACCAGGCCCTGAGAGCACGTTTCCATCTCTGCAAATTGAGAAATGTACACAGGAATTTTGGAACCCAAGAAAGTATTGATGGCCGTGAAAGTTCCATATATTAAAATACACTATTTGGAGTTTCTTCAGTGAGGGCAACCAAATTTGAGGACCAACTTCATGTTTCTCAGATATCTTAATTCCTTGGCAACAATACCAGATCACTTGATAAAATTTGGCCCTGGAACTTTATGATGATGAAGATAGCTATCATTGCTATCCTCTAGAGCTAAAAAGTAAAATTACATGTGGCAATCTGGACCTTTTTTTTGCTCACAGTACTGGCAGAAAGTTAGTTGAGTTTCACAAAATATGCCCACAAAATATGCCCACTGAAATTCAGCCATTTCTGAAATGAGAGAGGGTGTCATTTTCATGTACTGAATGATGAATGTCCTCTGGAAAAGAGGCAGACAGAATAAAAAAATGTTAACATAAAGAATCTGATACCCTAGTTAACAGCGAAGTTTAAGAAAATTTCCCAAAGAAGACATAAAGATGGCCAAAAGACATATGAAAAGATGCTCAACATCACTGATCATCAGGGAAATGCAAATAGAAACTACAGAGAGAGACGACCTCACACACGTCAGAATGGCTAAAATCAACAACAGGTGTTGATGAGGACATGGAGAAAGGGGAACCCTCTTGTGCTGTTGGTGGGAATGCAAAGTGGTATGGCCACTCTGGAAAACCATATGGAGGTTCCTCAAGAAGTTAAAAATAGAGCCACCCTACCCCCCAGCAATTACACTGCTAGGTATTTACCAGGATGTAAAAATTCTAATTCAAAGGGAGACCTGCACCATGACGTTTACAGCTCTATTATCTATAAAAGCCAAATTATGGAAACAACCTAAGTGTCCGTCGACTGATAGATGGATAAAGAAGATACGAGATATTTATATTTCATATATCTCACCAAAAAGTGAAATCTTGCCATTTGCAACCACATGGATGGAGCTACAGAATATTATGCTAAGTGAAGTCAGTCAGAGAAAGACAAATGCCGTGTGATTTCGCTCATATGTGGAATTTAAGAAACAAGACAAACAAGTGAAGAGAAAGAAATAGATTGAGAGAATCAAGAAACAGAGTCTTAACTACGGAGAATAAACTCATGGTTCCCGGAGGGGAGGTTTGTGAGGGGATGAGTGAAGTCTGTGATGGGGGTTAAGGAGTTCGTTGCAGTGATGAGCTCCAGGTGCTGTACGCGAGTTTTGAATCACTATATCGTACACCTGAAACTAATATTACACTGACAGTTAACTAACTGGAATTTAAATAAAAACTTTTACAAAGGTATTTAAGAAAATACAGGGACAAATAGAAACAATAAATTTTTAAGGGCCAGCATTTTAGGAATTCAAATATCTGATCCATGTTCTTCCACTTAAAACTAGGTAGTAAATGGAATGTTGGGTTGTATCAATGGAGTAATTCTATTTTTAGAAAGTTCAAATACTAAGCTTAAACTGAATTATAAGTTTAAACTGAAATATTTAAGGTAATTTTGCTCATAAATGCTAATGATATTTTTAAGTAGATGTCAATTATATGGAATTATTAAGTAACGGTCCGAGTGATTCTGTATAAATTTCTAAATCACATTTATCTTGTTTGTTAATATAGGAAAGGTTAGTTTCAGGAAGGATTTTCCCTATAGAAATTGGGAACAAAGGAATAAGGAAAATAAGTTTAATACTAATTAGAAGTTATTTGTTCAGTTCTGACATTTGGAAATGTAATCAAATTATTTTTTCCAACCAACTCTATATTTCTAAATTCTTCCTAGATCTAATACTACGTTGCAGAGGGACATTGCTTTTTTCCAAAGGGTAGATTTATTATTTTGAAAATATATTATAGCCTTCTGGAAGAAGCCCTACTAGGGGGCATCCCTGTTATACACAATCTTAAGTTATTTTGACTTTATTATAATGGAAGTATTTAGGCTCATTTCAATGTTATTTATGTGTGTTAGGACCTGGGAAAGATACACAGTTCATCCCCATCCTTAAGCTCCCAGGAGACGCCACCTGGTCGGAACCCTCCATTTGTGAATGGTCCCATTCGCCTTTTACAATGGATGCTACATGCTTCATCTTCATTTTATTCTAATAATTCTATGAAACAGGGCAGATGAGAAAACTCAGCACAGAGAACTTGTAGAATCATTTTATTATATAACAGTTGTTGTGGGAATCAATCCTAGATCCAGGTTCTTCTGATCCAAACCAGAGGACAGAAATCGCAAGCAGGAGTCTGGAGGACCGAGTCTAGTCCTGGTCGTCCAGTTACCAGCTGTGCAGCCGTGGGTCAGTCGCTAGGCTCCGGGCCTTCGCTGTCCCATACTGTGCGACAACTGGGGTGGGGCAGGTGACCTCTAATCCTCCTCCTAGCTCCACACATCCCAGGCGGTTTTCCCTAAGGACAGTAATGGGACAACCCGGGACAAAGTCATGCTGTTTAGAGGCATAGTTTCCTCCTCAACTCTCTTTTCCTGGGTTCATAGTCTCATTTCTTTCTGGGAAGCCAGCGAGAACTGAGTTTTTCTGAAGATGTGCCATTTCTCCTTCCTTCCTGATGCACTTCACTCTAGGTCCGCGCTTCCGGCATCTTTTTTAACGACCGGCCGCTGGGCTCCCCATCCCCAGGAGTCTCTCTCAGAAGCGCATCCTGCTTCTCGGAACACGCGGAAAGCTCTCTGGGCATCGGAAAACCCCGAGTTCTCTCCGGCGGTGGCACTTGCTCTCACGGGACGCACTGCAAGGACTGAACATCGCTTCCACCTCATCCCCATGACCTCATTAAGACCCTCCAGTTGCACCAGCCGTGGAGCGTTGGGAATTTGAGGCATGTCAGGTTTAAGACTAAGGAAATCAGGTCCGCTCTTGAATTAAGACTTCTTTCCACACACTGTTCATACCATTTCCCACCATCATTTTTCTTTTATCTTTTTTTAAAAAAAGATTTTATTTATTTATTTGACAGAGAGACAGATCACAAGTAGGCAGAGAGAGAGAGAGAGAGGAGGAAGCAGGCTCCCTGCTGAGCAGAGAGCCCGATGCGGGGCTCGATCCCAGGACCCTGAGATCATGACCTGAGCCGAAGGCAGTGGCTTAACCCACTGAGCCACCCAGGCGCCCCTCCCACCAGAATTTTTCAATATTTTTCTTAACCTGCTTAGCTGAATGTGCCCCAGCCCCTGACAAAGGCCACCGTCAGCCTCAGCTGTCACCGCTGAGCGACGGAATGGGTGACCCCAGCCCACCCTGGCCTCACAGTCCCTCCCTGCCGCATCGGCTGCAGAGTGGACTTGTGGCAAGTGGAAGAAAGTCAAAATTTATCGTTTGCACCAAAGGCTGCAAGTTTACGGGGCGGCCGGGGGCGTTGCTCAGGAGCAGCCGAGTTTTCTTCCGAGGTTGTGTCTCTGGCACCGCCGGTTGCCGACGACGCGGGGCGCAGCGCAGCCGGTCCAGCACCTCGGGCAGGTCCGCGCGCTCCCAGCCGGCTCGCGCGCTGTCGGTGATGCCCAGGCCGGACTCCCGGGCTCCCTGCGGAGTCTCCTCCCCGCGAGGGAAGGCGGCGGCCGGTGCGGCTGCCGGCAGGCCAGGCTCCGGCTGTGTTTTCTTTTCAGTGTGCCCGGGACGTCCCGGAAGGGGTCCGTGTCCGCGAGAGGCCGCTTCCATCTGCTTCGAGAAGCAAACTGCAGAGCACGCGCCCCAGTTTCTGGTTCCGGGCATTCCTCGGCCGGGCTCGTGCGCGGCCCCCCCGGCCCCGACGTGGTGCCCACGCGCGTCTGCACCGGGCGAGTCCTCCGTGTCGGCGGCGGCCGGTCCCCCGCGGTCGCACCCCGGGCGCGCCGTCCCGAGCCCCGAGGCGGTGGCGGGGTGCAGAGAGCTGGGGCGACCCGCGCGGGCACGACCGCGGACGCGGGGCCGGTGCGCGGGCGGACGGGCGCGGCCGAGGAAACAGAACCTGCGCAGGCCCCGCGGCAGGTCCCCGTCTCGGCCTCCCGGCGCGCCGGGCCCGAGGGAGCCTTCCGGCCGCCCTGTTCCGCGACGCCTTCTTCTGGGCGACGTTTCCTGCGGCGTCCGCGGGCCTCCGCCTCAAGGTGACCTTGACCGCACCGTGCGGTGACCCCGACGTCGGCGCGCTCCGGCCAACGAGTGGCTGCGGGCGCCGCGCGTCCCGCCCCTGGGGACAGCGGTCCGGGGGCCGCGGGCAGACCTGTCCCTCGGCTCTAGCGACGCCTTCGCAGGCGCCAATTCTGTTTCCTACAGTCGAGGCCGCGGCGCAAGCCAGAAGCATCTGAACTTCGGAGCCAGACCCGGTTTCGAACCAACGTCCCCGCTCTGTTGTCCTTAATTAAGTCCGCAAAGGCGAGCCTCGGCGGCTTCGTCTGGAAATCGGGCATCGGAGTGTCCGGCCCCAGGAGGCTGGGAAGTGCGCACAGGCCCGTGTGTTGCATTCCCTTGGCCCCGAGACACGAGAAGCGTTCAGCATCCTCGTTCTCCGACCTACAATATCCCGATAATCCAAAGTCTGACCCCTTCCTTCCGGAAGAAGTTGTTCCTTCTCAACCGTGGCAGCTTGATAAGGGCTTGGGATACCTTGGTGACGGCCGGGCTCCGTGTGACCGAGGAGAGTCGCAGAGACCCGAGTCAGGGAGCCAACCATTCCCGAAGCTCTAAGGAGGATGTCGTTTCTGTGTGGACTTGAATGAAAGAGCTCGTCCACTCAGCAGATAACTCTGGCGTACTCACTATATGCCTGCCAATTGTGCCATCTAGGGGATGGCAAACATTTTAAAATTAAATTTAAAAAATACAACTAAATGAAGTTAAGTGTAGTGAAGAAAAGAAATAAAAGCTGAGATCCTGAGTTCCTTTCCAAATCTAAGCTACATGACTCAATGTCTAAATCTCCAGAAAAGTGGAAAATTATTCACCAAATTGGAAATGTGGAAGTGGACATTTCAAGATCCTTTGTAAATTTGTTCAACGCTGCTTGTTTAATCTTAGGTTCTGTTCCTTCCTGACTGGCCCATCTAGTCCGAGTGTCTTGGCGGTCCACTCAGCACCGCTGTGTCCATGTAGATGTGACTCCCTCTACCTGGAACTTCTTCACACCACTACTTAAAACACTCTTAATCCTGCTTAGGTTGCATAATTTCACAACGAGCTGGTGAGACTAAATGACCTTTAAGATTTTTCAGGTTTAAGATATTTTGATTCCTGTAACCCTGCTAATGAAGGAAGAGACTATACTATGCTCCCCATCTTTTGACTTCTGAATTGTATTTTCTGTGGTCGGTTGTCATGATGAACTGTTTTTAGCTTTTCTCGTATCAGAGCTCCCAACAGGAGAAGCTGGAATGTAGGGCATGCATTACATGAAAAGTGAAATGTTTTGAAAGGGCTTTGAAGTGTTGAATAGGAATATTGTATTACGAACATCCCACCAAATGGAAGAAGCCTGGAGACTGGACAAGCTGTGGATGTGCAGATGGTATCACTAACCATCAGTGAAGCAGAGAACACAGCCCGCGTGTACAGATCGATACGTCATGTCTTTACGCATCGGGATGTACCAAGAGGTTGTCAGCAGTTGTTATCTCTGTGTGTACTGCTTCCAAGGAGAAGAGTCAAATTGCCCGTCTTACACGCCGAGGAGTTTCAGTTTTGTCTGTACCAATATGAATGAATTCACTTACTATGTCTCCTGGGAGAGAGGATGCTTCCACAGATGCAAATTGCCATAAAATGGTAGGCTTGTTTGTGGATGAGCTGGGGTGCCGCGGAGGACCGAAAGGAAGATGCTCTAGCTTTACCATCCTTTTACAAATCCCGTTCATCCTAAGATCAGACAATCTACAAACTGTAATAATGCAGCGTGCTGCATACCGCCCAGCAACACTTACATTTAGAATGTGGGCAAAGAGCTCTCCCCCGGTCAACACGAATGTTAAAGAACAGCAAAGAGCCTTCTCGGTAGGTATGACCATGAGTCAGCCAGCCGTTTGAAATATTACAGAGAGGTGTTATTTCTCAGAGATAAGGAACAAAGAGGTCTTAATATCCGGCTCAGCTAGGGCAGGAAATTGCCTACTTCCTGAGCCAGAGTGGTAGAGGCCGTGGGATAGGAGCCAGATATTAGAGGGAGGAGGCAAGTACACACTGGAGGCCTCGGTATTTTATCGTCGGGCACATGGACTTTGTATCAGAATGTCAAGAACCCACTTTGCACAGAAAGATGCTTGGCAAAGAATTAATTACACTAAAGCACATTTATAAATGTCATAGACATTAATTTTCACAGGTGGATACTCGCTCTCAGATGTTTATGCTTTCACCCCTGAACCTCCACGGTCCATGGTATGTGACAACATTTTAATTTTAAAGTCCATCAATTATCCTGTTAATTCTAAATTCCAGTATAAAAGTGTAAAGTACTAGGCTGACCTTACATCCCTAGTCCTAATTACATACACGTGTTTTTATAGACCTTCTATCCAATCCCAACGACACTAACTAGTTTGCAAAGCACTTAACCCTCCATCTTTCTTGTACTCATTTGTAAATCCAGGGTGTGGAACTAGATGATCTCAAAGGTTTGGGTTCTCCAGAAAAGTGGCAAAAATCCCTCAAGGATAAGTCTCTATGGTGGAAAAGGGAAATCCTAGGATCCTAGATACTGAACTTGAACCTCTGAATGTCCAATTATTAATGTGTGACATTGAGAACGTTCTTTAATCTCCTCAAGCTAGTTTCAACATTTGGAACTGGAATAAAACCTGAGTTTTATGGTTGGTATAAAATTAAATGACATGGGGCATTAAAGTGTCTGGCAGACAGGTATTTAAGCTGTTCCTCCCCCCCCTTCTCTTCTTCCAGCATGATGTAGAGTTAATAGAATTTACCAACATTTATTAGAGAAAAGCCCAGGTTCAGATGGTAAAGTTGAAAGAAAAGAAGCAAAAGATTAATTTTACAGGAGCATCTGAAGATGGGCTGAACCTTGACAAGGAAAAATAAAGATGAAGGACAGCCTCCACGGGGAAGAATGTGTTCGGAAGTGTGTGGTGGTTGGGACAAAATGCTATGTGTGGAGGACGGCAGGTCTGGAACTGCTGAAGTGTGGACTATAGTGGCCAGAGTTCAGATACATGTATTTTATGTGTTCCTTCCAATCTACCAGTTAATTTTTACTTAAATGTTCATGTATCACACGCAACATCCTCTATCCCGTTTTTCCTTTAAAAACACATCTTGTGCTGGCAAATTGAACATAATAATAAAAAATTTTTTAATTAAAAAATATTGAAAATCATCCCCTATCTGTACATAAAACTCTTCCTTTATCTACTAGTTATCATATACGAGTACACGAGCAATGCTACCGTTGAACGAGGAGTTCTCTATGTGAAGTGCGCAGGTGGCTACCATAGTCTGCTTTTCCAGACAGACCGCAGTGAGGAATCTCGTATATATATATATATATATATCCCTTTACTACATGTGTGAATAAATCTCTAGGACAGAGTCCTAAATGGGGAATTGCCAGTTAAAGGGTATGTGTTTTTGTGATTTTGGTTATTATGGTCAAAATACCCTACAAACCGGTTTTATTGATTTCAGTGCACGTAGCATCTTTACAAGGGTGTTTCCCTGAACGCCAGCCAAAACCCAAGTGTCACACTTACTGAATGTTGCCAGTCTTTTAGACTAAAAAATTCCATTATAATGTGCTTTAAAGTGGCAATTCTTGATCATTTTGTCATGTATTTGAGAGTTGTCTATATTTCCTTTTCTGTGATCTGTCTGTTCACAGTCTACGCTCATTAGGCTAACAGATTGTTGGATTTTTCCTTATTAATCAGCAGGAATTCTTTATATATTAGAGAAATTAGAGTTTTATGTCTTATGCAAACAATTTTTCTCAATTTTTTGTTTGACCCTGACTTTGATTATTGTGATTATTGCTATTCAAAATATTAAGTAAATTTCATATAGTCAAATTTATCAATTTTGTATAGCTTCTGGGTTTCATTTGTACTTAAACTTTTCGCACTTAAAGGAGTAAAATTTTTTTCATGGTTTCTACTACTTTCATGATTTTATTTCTTACACTCAAATTTTTGATGAATTTTAAATTTATCTGGTGAGAGTTATGAATCTAAATTTGTATTTTTCAGGTGGCTATCCAGATTTCCATCACAAATTATTATATAATTCATATTTTCAATGCCGTTTTGAAATGTTTCTTGGATCTTGTATGTATTTGGATCTACTTCTGGATTTTCGTTTTTCTTTTATAGGCCTGCCTGCCTATTCATGTGCAAATAGCAAATTTTAAATTTTTATTAGATTTATAAAACCCAGTAGAAGTAGTTTCTTTCTCTCTTCAATTTTTCAGAAAATTTCTGACTACTTTTATTTGTTTATTTTTCTAGATGATCTTTAAAGTCAGCCTAGTCCCACACCTACCTTCTAGAACAAATGCATCAAATTTATGAATTAGCTTAGGTGACTTTGACTTTGTAAATATTTTTGGATATTCTGTTCCAAGCACATTCTTTACTTTTCTTTATGTGTAAGTGTGCGTATGTGGGTGTGTGTCTCTATATATGTATGTGGATGTGTGTCTATATATATGTATGTGGATGTGTGTCTCTATATATGTATGTGAATGTGTGTCTGAGTGTGTTTTGTGATTCTCAAGAGAATTTTTAAACTTTCTTCACATTGATCCTATTTTTTTTTCTAGTTAAGCACATTGCTAGGATTTGGGGCTGTTATTACTTTGCTAAGTGGGATCTTTTCTCCTATAGGTTTTCTAAGTGGGATTTGTTTGTATGTATAGGGACCGACATTGTATGTTAATTTTTTTACCCAGACACCTTACAGAGTTATACTATTTTAAATTAATTCCTTTGTTTTTCCAATTATACAATCATATCATCTGCAAATGATGATAATTTTACTTTCCATCCTTTTTATTACCCTAGTTTATTTTTCTTATTTAATGGTGTTGGCTAATATCTCTAGGACAATGTGAAGTAGAAAGCAGTGGTAATAAACATTTATGTCTTATCTGTGACTTAAAAAAAATTCCCCTGGAACAGTTTAAATGTCATTGGAATTTTCAATTTTTTTAAATAACATATAACGTATTATTTGCCCCAGGGCTACAGGGCTGTGAATCATCAAGCTTACATATTTCACAGCACAGACCCTCCCCAGTGTCCATCACCCAGCCACCTATCCTTCCTCCCCCATCCCTCAGCA
Source organism: Mustela putorius furo (assembly GCF_011764305.1). Taxonomy (NCBI): domain Eukaryota; kingdom Metazoa; phylum Chordata; class Mammalia; order Carnivora; family Mustelidae; genus Mustela; species Mustela putorius. The sequence goes on along the minus strand of NW_025421480.1, from coordinate 655,034 downwards.
ACCCTCAGTTTGTTTCCTGAGATTAAGTCTCTTATGGTTTGGCTCCCTGCCGACCCCATCTTGTTTTGGAATTTTCAATTTTTTTAAGATTTGCTAGACATATCCCATTAAGTCAGATAATGTCTGAGATATATGCTTCCTTGCATTAAAAAATATAACTATCATTTTAATTTTATTAAGAGCTTTTAAAATCAAGAACACATAAACAGAGAACAACAGGAAGAAAATAGATCATGTAGTATGATATGTTTTAGTAGAAGCAGTAAGAACAGAAAACATGACATAAATGACAGAATTAAGACTAATCAAGACTAGTTTCCACAAATGTAAGTAGATAAATTACCTACCAGGAAAAAAAAAAAAAAAACAAACACGTTTGGTCAAAACAAAAAGCCCAACTCTATGTTTTGTATGAGTTATGCTGAAAATAGTTGTCCTGGAAGAGCTCAAATGAATAGTTAATTTTTTAAAAACCCTTATATCTCCTTTAAAGTGATCTAGATGTTACACGTAAACAATGAATCTTGGAACACTACTACTAACGATGTTCTGTATGGTGACTAACATAATAAAAAATAATAATTAAAAGAATGATGTTTAACCTGACCCATACAAGAGAAGTACACAAAATACTAAAATATCCCTTTTACCCACCAGATTGGCAAAAATCATAAAGGTTAAGAGCATGATATGTTGGTCAAGGTGAGTGAAACAGGAACACTTACACAAAATTAGTGAGCGTGTGTGTTATTAAACCTCCCTGGAGCCCGACGTGTGGTCGCTAGCAGGATTACAAGTGCATATAGGACTTTGTAGAAATTTACCCTATGAACACACTTAATGTGTGTATTTCTGAGGTTATCTGTTTCAGTATTGTTTATAATGGAAGAGTTCTTAACAGTCTACGTGTTTGATACTACGGCCCCAATGAAATACGTTATGCAGGTAAACACAATGTAATAATAGGAATCCCTTAAAAGGAGTAAGGTGTCGACACATCATTATCTTTGAAGTACATTTTTAAGTTTAAAGAGCAAGAGTGGTGCGTTATGATTTAGTGTTAAAATAGATGTGCAGCCCGGCTAGCTTAGTCGGTAGAGCATGAGACTCTTAAAATAGATGTGCAGACGTACGAGCACAGGCTCCACTGAGCACGGGAATGCACCGTGTGCCCGCACCTACAGAGGTTCTTTCTGTAAGGACCGCTAGGGACTGTTCACAGCGATTGCTTCTGCGGAGGAGAGCTGGTTGTCTGGGTGGGACACAGAGGCAGAACACGGAGCCAGTGTTCACAGTGTTTCCTTCTTTGCCTTTTGAACTTTGTGTCCTTTGCATTACTCCTTCAAAAAAACATTTCTAAGAGTGAGGACAAAATAGAGTTATTTCAAACAGATCAGGTGTCCGAAATTTTACTTCCACCATACCTTTGCTGAAAGAAATGGTCCACGCAAAGGCCTGTTACCATACCAACAGTCAATGTTAATGCCTAATACACTATTTTTAGTTTTTAGTTTTCAATATCTCACTGAATTTAATCTTCCCCAAAATTTGATGAAGTCGGTGCCATTAGGATCCCTCGATGACAGATGAGAAGTGGAAATTTCGAGAGATGAAATCATCCACTCAAGGTCATGCCTATAGAAGAGTGGGAGTGCCGGCTTGCGATGGCAGAGCCTGTGTTCCCCGTAGGCTCCTGTTCTGCTGTGTCTTCTTGTAGAGAGTGGAATGCAAGAAGCAACTGTCAACATCAGTAAAACACGGTGATCCCTCCAAGTAAACATTTCATTACAGTCCTTCTTGGTTTTTAGAACATACATCTAAACCTAGAGAACACTGACTTTCTACTCTGGTGGGAGGCGTTCAGGTTTTTAGGAATACTGATCTCATTTTACTTAGGCACAAATACAAATGCTAGTTTTTCCTCCCTTTTTTGAAGCAAAATTTATGCATTCAAGGAAAAATAACAGGGACCGTGGGTAAAATAATAAAGTATATAGTGAAAATGAAGAGAAATGTGATGTAGCCCATGGAAGCCAGGAAAGGAGGCAGCAGAGAAAAAGCTCATGATTAATAAAACAAAATAAATTAGCATAAAACTGACCATATCTATAATATATAATGCAAAAAGTAAATGAGTTCAAAAAGAAGAGTTTTTTAATGATATGCTATTTACAAAATGGAACCTACTGACTTAAGTCTGAAAATCAGAGATAGAAGTACACCAGGCCAAGATTCACCAGCTCAGAGAGCACAACTGTACTTGCGTCGCATCAAAGAAAACGTAAAGTGACCCCTATGCCACATTTCCCAGACTCGACTTTGTTTAATAAATTTAATTTTTTTTGTTTAATAAATGTACTTTGTTTAATAAATGATTGAATCCATCATCTATAAATTTATGTAAGGGCTCCTTAAGCAACTTTTTACGTTTAACCAGGGATGTGCATTTAGAGGAATTTTTCTCTTTTGACCTTTTATTTAAAAAAAAAAAAAAACTTTAAATATTGATTACAAGCTAATTTTCTCAAGTTAGGAGGGGATCCTGTATACTTTTAGTTATTTATTTTTTGTAAGCTTAGGCCATTTTTGTTGTTGTTTTTGTCTTCCCCTTTTTGGATTAAAGAGAACCTTTGTCATTTTTTCAAAGCTCACGTTCCCGCGGAAGTCACTCCACCCACTCAGCTCTCCCTGGTGCCTCTTCCCACTTTGTTTTTACTGAAAAAACATTCACCCAGGATATGTGGTACAATAGCATGGAGGTTTTTCCTTTCAGGGTTAAGACAATGTTTTCTGCACCATTTCTGCGTGGTCTTTTGGTGATTTCCAAAATTAAATGGCCCTTTATCTCAAGGAAATAGCCTTCAGGGACACCGAGGCTCTTCCTTTTGGCTGGAGACAACGTAAGTCTCTGAAGCCCCAGTGAAGGAGCAGTTAGGGAATCCCAACTTACTTGAGTAAGTATTCAGTTCCAAGTTTAAGTGTCTGTATTGAACTACGCATTGGGAGACGGAGCGTTTATTAGGGTGTGACCATTGCCTCCGCAGGTCCTAAGCAAATCAAGGTTTGCTATCACTAAAGGGATTTAATTTGTAGGGAAAGTAAGTGTTGCTTATGTTCAAATGAATCCTCGCCTTATTTCCAGAAACAGAGATGATTCCCTGTTGAGTGGCAATTCTTACCTTTTGTTTTTTGACTCTTGAAGCTTTTGTGTGTTTTTTGTGTTTTTTTTTCTAATGTTATGTGAGTCACCATACAGTCCATCGTTAGGTTTTGATGTAGGGTCCCATGAATCATTATTTGTGTATGATGCCCAGTGCTTCACACAACCGTGCCCTCCTTAATACCCATCACTGGGCTAAGCCATTCCCTCACCACCTCCCCTCTAAAACCCTCAGTTTGTTTCCCAGAATTCGTAGTCTCTCATGTTTGTCTCTCCCATTATTCCCTCCTTCATTTTCCTTTCCTTCTCCTAATGCCTCCATGCTGTTCCTTACATTCCACAAATAAGTGAAACCATATGATAACTGACTGTCTCTGCTTGACTTGTTTCACTCAGCATAATCTCCTTCAGTCCTGTCCATGTTGATACAAAAGTTGGGTATTCATCCTTTCTGATGGTTGAGTAATATTCCATTGTATATATGGACCACATCTTCTTTATCCATTCATCTGTCGATGAAAGAGCATCTCTGCTCTTTCCACAGTTTGGCTATTGTAGACATTGCTGTTACAAACTTTGGGGTGCATGTGCTGCTTCTTTTCATTACATCTATATCTTTGGGGTGAAATCCCAGTAGTGCAATTCCTGGGTCATAGGGTAGCTCTTTTTTTGACTTTTTGAGGAACCTCCACACTGTTTTCCAGAGCGGCTGTACCAGCTTGCATTCCTGCCAACAGTGTAAGAGGGTTCCTCTTTCTCCACATCCTCTCCGACATTTATTGTCCTGTCTTGTTAATCTTTGCCATTCTAACTGGTGTAAGGTGTTATCTCAATGTGGTTTGATTTGAATTTCCCTGATGGCTAATGATGATGAACATTTTTTCATGTGTCTGTTAGCCAGTTGCATGTCTTCTTTGGAGAAGTGTCTATTCATGTCTGAATCACCAAGAAAATGTTGAAAAAGAAAAACAAACCTGGGGGCATCATATTGCCTGATTTCAAGCTATATTCCAAAGCTGTGATCACCAAGACAGCATGGTAGTGGCACAAAAACAGACACATAGATCAATGGAGCAGAATAAAGAGCTCAGAAATGGACCCTCAACTCCATAGTCAACTAATCTTTGACAAAGCAGGAAAAAATATCCAATGGAAAAAAAGATGGTCTCTTCAATAAATGGTGCTGGGAAAATCGGACAGTCACATGCAGAAGAATGACATTCGGCCATTCTCTCACACCGTACACAAAGATAAACTCAAAATGGATGAAAGACCTCAATATGAGGCAGGAATCCATCAGAATCCTAGAAGAGAACATAGACAGTGACCTCTTCGACATCGGCCACAGCAGCTTCTTTCAAAACATGTCTCCAAGACAAGTGAAACAAAAGCGAAAATGAGCTTTTGGGACTTCATCAAAGTACAAAGCTTGTTCACAGCAAAGGAAACAGTCAAAACAAAGAGGCAACCCACAGAATGGGAGAAGATATTTTCAAATGACACTACAGATAAAGGGCTGATACGCAAAATCTATAAGGAACTTCTCAAACTCAACACTCAAAATACAAATAATCAAGTCAAAATATTGGCAGAAGACATGGACTCTTGAAATTTAAATGACTTAATGCCCAGAGGATTAAGCCCATCCTTTCCTGTCCTGTCCTTGTTTAATGGAAAGAAACCTACCACTGAATTGAGGGCCCAAACACCTTAATGTTTTTATTAATGTTTTCCAAATTAGTTCTCATGCAATCATGCTGAGGTTAGCTATTGAGTTTTTTGTTTAAAGGAAAACATTAAATGGATAACAGAGGAAAAAGATTGCTAGGGTAAACTGAAATGAAAGGTCTGTGTAGGGGCTGTGAGTTTTTTCCTTAAAAAAAAAAAAAAAAAAAAAAGCTTGCAGATATCGGCAAGGATGCGGAGAAAGGGGAACCCTCCTACACTGTTGGTGGGAACGCAAGCTGGTGCAGCCACTCTGGAAAACAGCATGGAGGTTCCTCAAAATGTTGAAAATAGAGCTACCCTATGACCCAGCAATCACACTACTGGGTATTTACCCCAAAGATACAGATGTGGTGATCCAAAGGGGCACATGCACCCCAGTGTTTTAGCAGCAATGGCCACAACAGCTGAACTATGGGAAGAGTCTAGATATCCATCAACAGATGAATGGATAAAGAAGATGTGAGATATATATATCGGAATATTGTGCATCCATCAAGAAAATGAAATTTTGCCTTTTGCAATGATGTGGATGGAACTAGAGGGTATTATGCTAATGAAATAAGTCAATCAGAGAAAGACAGCTATCATATGATCTCTCTGATATAAGGAATTTGAGAAACCAGACAGGGTCATAAGGGAAGGGAAGGAAAAATGAAGCAAGATGAAACCAGAGAAGGAGACAAACCATAAGAGACTCTTAATCTCAGGAAACAAACTGAGAGTCGCTGGAGGGGAGGATGTTGGGGGGGATGGGGTGGCTGGTGATGGACACTGGGGAGGGTATGTGCTAGGGTGAGCACTGCGAATTCTGTAAGAGTCATGAACCGCAAACCAGTACCCCTGAAACCAATACTACATTATATATAAATTTTTTAAAATGCCACCTGCGTAAAAATGGGAATTTGGATTTCACCATTATCTTCTCTCATCTGATTTAATGCAAGAATGCGTAGCTACTGCATAGGGCTACAGCTGTTTGTGTTCACATTTAAGAACAACAATATATAGCTTGGAGGTACCCATTTTAGGAGAGGTAGAGGATGCAAGTTAGGAAGACTAGAGTAGCTGTAGGTAACCGAGAATAGGAACACAAAATTCCATTTAGAAAATACATGTAGGCATGGGTGCAGGGTAAAATATTCTTGATATTCTGAGTTAATATAGAGAATACCATCATTACTGACAATTAACAATAATTAAACCATCTTATTATGTAAATTAGGTGAGAAATCTTTTACAGGTGTTATCACAGCAGCGCTTCCCCAAAGCTGCACCACAGGATAAGCTGGTGCTACCAGCTGGTCGTGGTCGTGCTAGGAGATGCAGATTTGCCCAGCTCAGCCCTCGAGGCTGCCACGAGATACAGACTAGGCCCTTCCACCGGAGCGAGGGCTCTGGCTGATGAATTCATTTTGGTTTGTTTGGGACTTTCCTGGTTTTAGAACTTAATGTCCCTTGTCTTGGGAAATCCCTCAGTCCTAGGCAACCCAGAATGTTGTCACCCTACATCAAGGCAGCCTCGGTGCAGCAGGGGCTCTGCAGGTCCCAGGGTCTGTATGGGTAGGAAGAATGTAAGCTGCCTTCAGCTCCTTCAGCTCTGCTGGGAGGTACTGAGCATAGCATGGCCAAGAAGGTTCTCTTCTGCCTGATCACAGGCTTTACTAATGCCATGTTTTTAAAGACATTTGTCCACTTAAACTAAGTTGTTAAGTTATTGATGCAAAGTTGTTCTAATACTTCTCAATCTTTTAATGCTTGTAATGACATATCTTGTTTTATTTTGACGTTGGGCACTTCTGTCTCTCTCTCTGCCTTCCTCTCTCTTCCTAGCTTGTCCCGTCCCTGGCCAGCCCTACCTCCTACCTGTCTCTCTCCCTCCCTCCCCCTCCCTTTTTGTTTTTTAAGTCAAACTTGGTAGTGATTGTTCAGGTTTCTGTGTTCCTATGATGAATTGGCTTCTTTAATATGATGAAATACACCTCTTTATCTCTCTTAATTCTTCTCTACTTAAAGTTTACTTTGATATCAGTGTAGTCATAGCAACAGCTTTTTTTTTTAAGATTTTATTTATTTGACAGACAGATCACAAGTAGGCAGAGAGGCAGGCAGAGAGAGAGGGGGAAGCAGGCTTCCTGCTGAGCAGAGAGCCTAATGAAGGGCTCGATCCCAGGACCCTGAGATCATGACCTGAGCCGAAAGCAGAGGCTTTAACCCACTGAGCCACCCAGGCACCCCATCAACTGCTTTTTAACTTCATGTTTACTTGGTATGTCTTTTTTCTAGTCTTTGAAACATTGTATATTTTTATATTTATGGTGTTATTTCTTACTTAGCTGTAATTACATTTTTTAAAATTGAGTCTGAAAATCTTAATTGAAATATTTCATTCATATATATACTCATATATATTAAATATGTATATTCAATTTTTATATATGATGCAATTACTGATAAAACTGGGTTTTTGTCTGCCATTTTGCTATTGGTTTTCTATTTTCCCCTTCTTCTGTTTTTTTTTTTTTTTTAAATTATTCCTTCCCTGCCTTCCTTTATAAAAATCAATTTAAAAAATATTCTTTTTTTATCTCCTCAGTTGGACTTTTGTTATAATTTTTAATGTCCTCGTTTTGGTGGTTACCCTAAAAATTACAAGACACAGCAGCTTAGTATGGTCCATCTTGGTATATTTAATGCTTTTAGAAGAAATAGAACATCTGAACAGACTGATTACCAGCAATGAACTTAAATCAGCAATCAAAAAACTCCCAATAAACAAAAAGTTCTAGACCAGATGGCTTTGCAGGCAAATCCTGCCTGATGTTTAAAGAAGAGTTAATAACTATTCTTCTCAAACTGTGCCAAAAAAGAAAAAAAGAGGAAAGAAAACTTCCATGTTCATTTTATGAGGCCAGTATTACCCTGATACCAAAGCTAAACAGACAAAAAAAGAGAACTATAGGCCAATATCTCTGATGAACATAGATGCAGAAATCCTCAACAAAATACTTTAAAAAACACTAAATTCAAAAATACATTTAAAAAAATCATTCACCAGGATCAAAGGGGATTTATTCTCAGGATGCGAGGGTGGTTCAATGTTTGCTTATCAATCAACACGGTGTATCACATCAATAAGAGAAAGGATAAAAACCGCAGGATCATCTCAGTAGCTGCAGAGGAAGCATTTGGCAAAATACAGCATCCATTCGTGATAAAAACCCTCAACAAAGTAGGTGTAGAGGGAACATCCTTCAACATAATAAAGGCCTAATATGAAAAACCCTCAGTGAACTTCACAAACAAGGGAGAAAACCTGAGAGCTTTGCCCCTAAGGTCAGGAACAAGACAGGACGTGCACTGTCACGACTTTTATTCAGCGCATTACTGGAACTCCTAGCCACAGCAGATAAGAAAAGAAATAAAATGCATCCACATTGGTAAGGAAGAAGCAAAACTTAAACAATTTGCAAATGGCAAGATACTATATATAGAAAACCCTAAAAATGCCACACACACACAAAAAAACCCAACTAGAATTGATAAATGAATTCAGTCAAGTTTCATGATATTAAATCAATGTACATACATCTGTCACATTTCTATACAGTAATGATGAAGCAGCAGAAAGGGAAAGAAAACAAACCCATTTACAACTGCACCAGAAATAATAAAATACCTAGGAATATATTTAACCAAGGAGGTAAAAGACATGTACTCTGAAAAGTTTAAAATACTGATGAAAGAAATTAAAGTCAACACAAAGAAATGGAAAGACATTCCATGTTCATGGTTTGGAAGAACAAGTATCGCTGAAATGTTTCCACCACCCGAAGCATCTACAGATTTAATGCAATCATTTTCAAAATACCACCAGCATTTTTTCACAATAGACCAAACAGTTTAAAATTTGTAAGAACCACAAAAGACCCTGAACAGCCAAAGCAATCTTAAACAAGACAAATAAAAAAGGTCTCATAATTCTAAACTCTAAGTTCTATTACAAAGTTCTATTAATCAAAACAGTGTGCTACTGGCACAAAATAAACACACAGACCAATGGAACAGAATAGAAAATCTAGAAATAAACCTACAGCTAAATAGCCAATTAATCTTTGACAAAGCAGGAAAGAATATCCAATGAGAAGAATCCTCTTCAACAAGTAGTGTTGGGAAAACTGGACAGGTACATGCAAGAGAATGAAGTTAGACCATTTCCTTACCCCACACACAAAAATAAACTCAAACCGGATTAAAGACCTAAATGTGAGCCCTGGAACCAGAAAAATCCTAGAAGAAAGAACAGGCATTAATTTCTCTGACATTGGCGATAGCAATGTTTTTCTAGATATGTCCCCTGAGGTAAGGAAATAAAAGCCAAAAACAAAAACAAAAACAAACAAATAAACAAAAAACTATTGGAACTACACCAAAATGTAAAGCTTCTGCACAGCAAAGGAAGCGATCAACAGAACTAAAAGGCAACCTATGGAATGGGAGAAGATATCTGCAAATGGCACATCCAATAAGGGGTTAATATTAGAAAACTTTTCCATTGAACAACTGAAGAATTCTCTGTCTGGCTTTATTTTATATGGATATGATCATTTTTTTGGTTTTCCTTCTTCCCTAAGCTTGATGTGGGGTGTGATTTCACAGATAGGCAGAGAAAATGAATGAATGAGTGAATGAATGACACATATGAAAGTACTGCAGAAAACATGCATGCTAACCAAAAGCAAAGGTGAGTTGGGCACCTGGGTGGCTCAGTCAGTTTTGAGTGTCTGCCTTTGGCTCGGGTCCTGATCCCAGGATACCGGGATCGAGTCCCGCATCAGGCTCCCTGCTCAGCAGGGAGTCTACTCCCTGTCTTCTCCCCTCTACTCATGCTCATGTTTTCTCTCTCCCTCTCAAATAAATAAATAAAATATTTAAAAAAAAAAGAACTCAGAAAATACATTTAAAAAAAAAAAAGCAAAGGGAAGTTATCAGGATCTTAACACTGAGAGAGATCTGTCTCTTTAAGAAATTAATACTCTTGTCAACCCTACTTTTTTCATTCACATTTTTTCTTGTAATGAGATTATAAATGTATATCAGTGTTCATGTCTTATCTCTTTTATTCTATATGATTCATTTGGTGGTGTGGCAGTTTTCAAGTTTAAATTGGAAAGTAGCTTCTTCTGGCATTCTACTTATAGTTACAAATACCAAATTCGAAACATATGATTGGCAAAGTCGCGTCAAATGCACATTTAACTCATAAAATTCAACCATACGGGCTGTGCCAACTTTAAATAAAGAACACTTAGTATAAGGTGAAAGGTTTCACCCACAATTTCCCCTCAATGAGTGCAGGAGCCAGGCAGAGCGTGAATGGGGAGATGTGAATCTGATCTTCCTTTAGATGTTTTTGGGGTGAGCATTCTACTTCCCTGACCTCGGAGCCTGATCCCCAACAGAGCACAATGCCATCATACAAACACAGTCATCGTTTACTAGATGTTCTTCTAAATCCCAAGTTAAACCCTCCAGCTACCCGCTAGCATTCGCATGCCTTATCATTGACTATCACCAATACTTTGCTCATGGACATGTGATGTAATCTGAGGCCCGTCTGTGACGACGTGAGATGTATCCCGCAGAGTTTATTAAATGCTCCCACTAGACACCACCTCTACCCTGGGGTATAGTACAAAGAACCCAAAGCACAAAAGTATGCAATAGGTTTTTAAAAAGCAGGATATTTGTGGTAATTTACATCTTAAGTATATATTGAGGATAAAGGAGGTTGGAAAGGAAAGCTGTATTACAAAGTTAATGAAAAGGCTGTTCTGAGAATTTAGGATTGAGTTTTTTGTTATAGAAAGCCATCACCTCTCAACTATCCTTGTGAGAAACTGTGACCCGGATAATTTTGGACTTTTGCACACACACCTGAAATGGGACTTAAGCTCAGATGTCCCAATTCAAATGGGAATGCTCTCCCAACCCCGCCAGACTGCCTCTCTCCACAGAATATCAGCCACTACTTACACTACAGTGAGGCTAGTCTTGTCATTTGCTCATGACAGCTCTGGTCATAATCTGCCCTCCTGCAGCTTTTGGGGTAGCCCAACCCTGACGGTGGTTCTGGACCTTCCCTTTATTTGGAGTTCCAAGATGGCGGCAAATCTAAAGAGTTGTCAAAAGCAGACAGGTGGAATGTAGAATTACTGGGCTGTGAAATTTCTGTGGAAAATTCAAAACACCCTGCACTTAACACAATGCCAGAGCTGATTAGTGCGGTTTATTGCTAAGCCCCAAGGGACACCTGCAGGCTTTTACCTTCAGCCTAGAACCCCTGGCCCGAGGGAAGGTGTAATGCCACGTTAGTTCCGCACTCTTTCTATTAGAGTTTACTCAAAGCTGCCGACACCAGATGTGTTACAAACGAACATTAATTCTCCTCTAGCATCTGGATCACATGTACAATGAGGGGCAAGATTTATGCCCTGCTGAAGCAGTCCCCAGTTTTTAGCACAGAAGTGATTGAACTCCAGATGTTAACAAGATGCAGAGACCTTTTAGTATGATTAAAAACATGATTTCTTGTTTTGCTCATGACAAAAACCATTGGATTAACTTATTAGAAGTGGAGCTGCCGTCCTGCTCATTGGAAGCTGTGTCTACTTTAGCTATCGGAGCTTGTCGTCGAAGATTTTATGTAGAAAGAATGACTTACCAACTCCTAAAATCAACAACTTCAGGGACCCTCTTAAAATCAAGGGTTACAAGGGTAGGAATTTCCTGAGAACTGTGATTGAGATTTGGAAGAGAATGAAAATCAACACAAGTGTTTGTATGAACTACTCAAATTCGGATCTTCTTCTTTTCAATAACTGTATCATCAAGAAACATGGAACCACAACCTTAGAGCCCAAGGGCTAGAAACTCCTTCAGAGGTCATCTGGTCTGCTCTTCCGTTCTTCAGCCCTTCCCTTCCTCTGCCTCATGAGGAAGACCAGAATGGTCTTCTAGAGTTGGACAACTGAGCCAAAAGATTGTTTTCAAAATACAGGTTTCAAAACCAGTGAACAATGAACTTGCTGAATTCAAGTCTTCTATTTTCAAAGTACAGTATTTCCTCAATGTTAAGATGTGCGTTGCCCATATTTGACTATTTTTTCATGGTTGGAATGCATCTCATATTCGGGGTGAATATTTAGTAAGTTTGCTTACTTGTTTTTCTGTCCACAGTTGCTATTAAATTAATGGTGCCTATGACAGTCAAGGCATCTTAAAATTCAGAAAAAATGGTAGTTATTGATTTTATTAGACATCAACCTTGAGCTAATAAGCAATCAACTAGAATTTTTATTACCACCATAATCTAGGAATCTGTAAAATGTGTTATTATGATAAAATTGTAAAAAAATTACTCACTGTAAAGATACTCATTTTATGGTGATCTCAGCCTTACCTAGTCTGGGAACTGAATTGATTTTAATATAAAATTTAAAAATAGGAAATACAATCATGTCAAATTGTCTTCATTAATCATGGGTTTAGCTTAGTATTTTCAACATGGTTTTCAAGGGTTTGTAGACTTACTACTTGAATGGTTTATGAGTTTTAAGACCCTAAGTTATTATTCAGTTACTTTCAGTACCTTTGGTTATTTTTACAGTTATAGTGTATGCTGTGATAAAATTCATTTTCTTCTTACATCTTTTGTGTGACACTGAAAAGTATAGTAACTATGTCTATAATGTATGTAAGTGAAAAATCATGTACTCTTAATCACGGGTAGTGGATCTTTTTTTTTTCATATCCCAACTTAGTTTTTGTTTTTGTTTTATTATTATGTTACACACCATACAGTACATTAGTTTTTGATGTAATGCTCCATGATTCATTGTTTGCATGTAACACCCAGTGCTCCATACAATACATGCCCTCCTTAATACCTTCACCAGGCTTATCCATCCCCTTACCCCTCCCCTGTAAAACCCTTAGTTTGTTTCCCAGAGTCCACGGTCTCTCAGGATTCATCTCCCCCTCCAATTTTCTCCATTCATTTTTCCCTTCCTTCTCCCAGTGTCTTCCATGCTATTCCTTATGTTCCACAAATAAGTGAAACCATATAATAATTGACTTTCTCTGCTTGACTTATTTCTCTCAGCATAATCTCCTCCAGTCCGGTCCATGTTCATGCAAAAGTTGGGTATTCATCCTTTCTCATGGCTGAGTGATGTTCCATTGTATGTATGGACCAGATCTTCTTTATCCATTCCTCTATTGAAGGGCATCTTTCCACAGTTTGGTTATTGTGGACATTGCTGTTATGAACATTTAGGTGCATGTGCCCCTTCTTTTCACTACATCTGTATCTTTGGGGTAAATACCCAGTATTGCAATTGCTGGATCATAGGGTAACTCTATTTTTAATTTTTTGATGAAACTCCACGCTGTTTTCCAGAGTGGCTGTACCTACCACCTTGCATATGCACAAATAGTGTAAGAGGGTTCCCCTTTCTCCACAGCCTCTTTAACATTTTCTGTTTCTTGCCTTGTTAATTTTTGCCATTCTAACTGGTGTAAGGTGGTATCTCAGTGTGGCTTTGATTTGAATTTCCCTGATGGCTAATGATGATGAGCAATTTTTCATGTGTCTGTTAGCCATTTGTATGTCTTCTCTGGAGAAGTGTCTGTTAATGTCTTTCCATTTTTGACTCGACTTTGTGTGTGTGTGTGTGTGTGTGTGTGTGCGCGCGCGCGCTGAGTATGAGAAATTCTTTTTTTTTTAATTTTTTATTTCTTTTCAGCATAATAGTATTCATTGTTTTTACACCACACCCAGTGCTCCATGCAATCCGTGCCCTCTCTAATACCCACCACCTGGTTCCCCCAACCTCCCACCCCCTACCCCTTCAAAACCCTCAGATTGTTTTTCAGAGTCCATAGTCTCCCATGGTTCACTTCCCCTTCCAATTTCCCTCAACTCCCTTCTCTTCTCCATCTCCCATTGTCCTCCATGTTATTTGTTATGCTCCACAAATAAGAGAAACCATATGATAATCGACTCTCTCTGCTTGACTTATTTCACTCAGCATAATCTCTTCCAGTCCCGTCCATGTTGCTACAAAAGTTGGGTATTCATCCTTTCTGATGGAGGCATAATACTCCATAGTGTATATGGACCACATCTTCTTTATCCATTCGTCCGTTGAAGGGCATCTTGGTTCTTTCCACACAACATGTGTTGGAGAGGATGTGGAGAAAGCGGAACCTTCTTACACTGTTGGTGGGAATGCAAGTTGGTGCAGCCACTTTGGAAAACAGTGTGGAAATTCCTCAAGAAATTAAAAATAGAGCTTCCCTATAACCCTGCATTTGCACTACTAGGTATTTACCCCAAAGATGCAGATGTAGTGAAAAGAAGGGCCATCTGTACCCCAGTGTTTATAGCAGCAATGGCCACAGTCACCAAACTGTGGAAAGAGTCTGAGAAATTCTTTATAGATCTTGGATATCTTTGTCTGTGGTGTCATTTGCAAATATTTTCTCCCATTCTGTGTGTTGTCTCTTTGTTTTGCTGACTATTTCCTTTAATGTGCAGAAGCTTTGTACCCTGATGAAGTCCCAAAAGTTCATTTTTGCTTTTGTTTCCCTTGTCTTTGGAGACTTGTCTTGAAAGAAGATACAGTGGCCCATGTCAAAGAGGTTACTGCCTATGTTCTCCTCTAGGATTTCGATGGATTCCTGTCTCACATTAAGGTCTTTCATCCATTTGAGTTTATCTTTGTGTATGGTGTATGAGATGGTCAAGTTTAATTTTTCTGTATATAGCTGTCCAATTTTCCATCACCATTTATTGAAGAGACTGTCCTCACCACTCATGAATCATTCTTTACAACTTTATCTATGGTTAAGAACAAAGCAATCAGGAAGTACTTTTAAAAAATCTGCCGTTTGGTTCTATTTCCCTTGTCAGAATTGTAGTATACCTCATCCCATTTCACATTTGATCCAAGACCGAATCATTGTACATTTAACTAAAGATTTTGTAGAGAATGTGAGGTGGGCATTGTGTTTCTATCATAAATTTATGGCAAAAAAATTTAAATACAACTCTTAGCTAACAAATATCTCCTGTAGACATTTTAATTCTTCTCCAGGAATTGTGTGCTTTGTTTTGGTTTGGTTTCTTCTTCTCAAACTCAATAATAATCTTGTATTATTTCTCCAAATCTTCAACAAATAGTTGAGGACCTACTGTGAGGCTGTCATTTGCCTACTGTGAACAGATACATTCCAGGCAAATAGGGATATCATGGTGAACAAAACAAAATCCCTGATCTCCCTACCCTTGTGGGGCTTACTTTCTCCCAAGTGGTGGAGGTGGTATGTATGGCAGATGTCAGTGATGGTAAGTGCCAAGAAGAAAAAATGTATCAGTCTAAGGCTTAATAAGACAGAAAGTGTGTGTGTGTATGTGTATGATCCAGGAAGATTGTTAAATTGCATAGGGAGGCTAAGGAAGACCTCTCTGGTAAAGAGACATCTAAGAGATAACTGAAGGAACAAGGAGAGGGAAACATGAGGACTCAGTGGAACAATTCATGTCCACCCTAGCTCCTACCACCAATGTTTGTTGATGAATTCTTATGGGACTGAGTGAAGAAAAGGTCTACCAGCAATAGAACTGGCCTTCTATGGGCATTTTGCAACTATCTTTTGTTACCTGTTCCTTGATATCTTACTCTGATTCCTAAGAAGCCAATTAACCATATGTGTCTCACAACAAATCACTACCTTGAAATAAGTATCACAGGCCAGGTTTCCCAATGTGGCTAAGCTGCTGCTGCTTCTTCTTCTTATGCCTCTTCTTCCTAATCAAACTAGCTAAGTGTTCATAATTTTCCTTGGTATTTTAAAGAAGTTATTTTTAGAGTTTTACTTTTTCTCTGTTGATTTTCTCTTTTCTATTTTACTGATTTTACTCTTTATTGTTTCCTTCTTCGTATTTCTTTTATGCTTAATAGTATAATCCTTTTCTAGCTTCTTAAAATGAAAGCTTAGATCACTGATGGCAGACATTCTTTCTTTCCAATATAAGCATTATAACTGTAATTTATCTCCAGGCACTGCTTTCTTTGCATCCCATAAATTTTGACATAGTGTGTTCCTGTTCATACAGTTGAAATGTTGTCTTAATTGCTTTGTAATGTTCTTTTTAAATTCATTTCTTATTTTAAAGTATGTTGTTTAATTTTTAAATATATGATGACCTTCATATATCTTGTGTTATTAATTAATTTTTAAATTTTCTTGAGGTCAGAGAATATATTCTGTATGACTTTAATCTGTTTAATTTTTCTAGACTTGTCTTATAGCCTTGTGTATGGTCTATCTTGATAAGTGTTCCATTTATACTTGAAAAAAAAAAGTTTATCCTGTCAAATAGTTTTCAAGTTTTTTGATTGTGTTCAAACCTTCCAGACTGATTTTCTGTCAAATAGTTTATTACTAGGAGAACTGTGTTTTTGCATCCAATTATAATTTTGGATTTTTCAATTTCTACTTTCATGTTCATGAGTTTTTGTTTTTGAATCTCTGTTATTGACTATATACACATTTAGGAATATGTCTTTTTGATGAACCTATCCCTTTATTATTATGAAATGGTCTTTAAATTTCTGCTAATATTTCTTATCCCAAAGTACACTTTTGTATTAATATAGCCACATCACCTTTCCTATGGTTAGTGTTTCCCTCATTTGTCTTTATCCATTCTTTTACCTTTAGCCTATTTCTGTCTTTATATTTAAAATGCATTTCTGGTGGGGGGAGGAGTTAAGATGGTGGAAGAGTATGGACCCTAAGTTCATCGGTCCCTGGAATTCAGCTATATATCATTCTGGACACCTGTGAAATCAATCAGAGATCTGAGAAAAGAAATGCTGCAATTCTACAAGTAGAAAAGTGACCACTTTTTGGAAGACAGAAGGTGAAGAGATGTGAATCCAGAGTGATATATCAGAAGATATATCAGATGGAGGTCAAAGAGCATCCCACTAAAGAATGAATGGGTCAACCAGAAAATTAACAAAGAGTTTAAGAATTCATGGAAACAAATTAAAATGAAAACACAATAGTTCAGAACATTTGGGATGCAGCAAAGGAAGTCCTAAGGGGGAAGTATGTAGCAATACAGGCCTTTCTCAAGAAACAAGAAAAGTCTCAAATACACAACCTAACCTTACACCTAAAAGAGCAGGAGAAAGAACAGCAACAAGTGCCTAAACCAGCAGGAGAAGAGAAAAAATAAGGATTAGAGCAGAAATCAATGAAATAGAAATAAAAAAACAGTAGAACAGATCAATGAAACTAGGAGCTGGTTCTATGAAAGAATTAATAAAATTCATAACCCCCTAGCTAGACTTATCAAAAAGAAAAGAGAAAGGACTCAAATAAATAATATCATAAATGAAAGAGGAGAGATCACAACTGACACTAAAGTAATACAGCTATAAGAGCATATTATGAGCAACTATATGCCAACAAATTTAACAATTTGGAAAAAAATGGATGCATTATTAGAAAGAAACATAAACTACCAAAACTGAAGCAGGAAGAAAGGGAAAACCTGAACAAACCCATAAGAAGCAGTTCTCCAAAGAAGACATACAAATGGCCAACAGGCACATGAAAAAATATTCGACCTTACTTGGCATCAGGGAAATACAAATCAAAACCACAATGAGATATCACATCACATCACACGAGTCAGAATGGCTAAAATGAACAACTCAGGAAACAACAGATGCTGGTGAGGAAGCAGAGAAGAGGAGCCCTCCTACACTGTTGGTGGGAATGCAAACTGGTGCAACCACTCTGGAAATTAGTTTGGAGGTTCCTCAGAAAGTTAATAATAGAGCTACCCTACAATCTAGCATTTGCACTACTGGGTATTTATGCAAAGGATATACATCTAGTGATTCAAAGGGGCACATGCACCTCAATGTTTACAGTAGCAATGTTCACAATAGCCAAACTATGGAAAGAAACTAGATATCCATCAACAGATGAATGGATAAAAAAGTTGTCATATGTGTGTGTATATATATATATATATACACATACATACACACACATACATATATATATAAATAAAAATATGTATATTATATGTACATATAATGGATAATTACTCAGCCATCGAAAAGAATGAAAATCTTTCCATTTGCAATGAGATGGGTGGAACTAGAGTTACACTAAGCAAAATAAATCAGTCCAAAATAGACAAATATCTTATGATTTCACTCCTATGTGGAATTTTGGAAACAAAACTGATGAACATAGGGGAAGAGAAGGAAAAATAAAATAAGACAAAAACAGAGAGGGAGAAAAACCATAAGAGACTCTCAACCATAAGAAACAAACAGGGTTTTTGGAAGGGAGTTGGGGTGGTGTAAATGGGTGATGGGCATTAAGGAGGGCACTTGGTGAAATGAGCACTGGGTGTTCTATGCAACTGATGAATCACTAAATTCTCCCTCTGAAACTAATAATATACTATACATTAATTAAATTTAATTTAAATTAAAATATTTTAAAAATGCACTTCTCAGACTTTTGGGTGTTCCTTTCAGTTAAGCACCTGACTCTTAATTTTAGTTTGGATCATGTTCTTAGGGTCCCATGGCACTCCATGCTGAGTGTGGAGTTTGCTTAAGGATTCTCTCTCTCCTTCTCCCTCTGCCACTCCCCGCTTATACTCTCTCTCAAAAATAAACAAGTAAAGAAGTAAATCAATAAATAAGGCATTTCTTTTAGATAGTATACAATTTTGCCTTGCTTTTTTCTCCAGCGTAATTCCTGCCTTTTAATCAAAATGGCCAGCTGTATCTCCTTATTTTCCTAAGTGATTACTCAAAGGTTTACAGTATACATCTTTCACTTCTTAAGGTTCACCTTTAAATAATAGGATACTGCTTTGTGTGTAATATAACATCCTTACCACAGTACATGTACTTTCATTTGCTGTGCCAATATTGTCATAGGTGCATTTCTATGTATGAGGTCCCAAATATGTTACTGTTTTAAAATGGTTGATTTTTTAAAAACAAAATAAATGGCAAGTAAACGGAACCTGGTGTATTTCCAGCTTTTAAATTTTTTTTTCTTTTTATAGATCCAAGTTTTTCTCTGGTATTCCTTGAGTCTGAAGTATGGCCTTTAGTATTTTTTTTTAAGATTTTATTTATTTGACAGATACAGACACAGTGAGAGAGGGAACACAAGCGGGGGAGGGGGGGTGAGAGAGGGAGAAGCACGCTTCCTTTGAGCAGGGAGCCTGATCTGGGGTTTGATTCCAGAACCCTGGGATCATGACCTGAGCTGAAGGCAGATGCTTAGTGACTGAGCCCCCCAGGCACCTCTAATATTTCTTTTAGAAGATATTTGCTAGTGACAACTGCTCTCAGTTTTTGTTTATATTTAAATGTTTTCATTTACCCCATACTTAAGAGTTATTTTTTCTAAATATCGAATTCTAAGTGAACATATTTTACATTCAGCACTTTTCATGTACTGTCCTATTGTTTTCTTGCTTTTTTATTTCTAGTGTGAAGTCGTTAAGTCATTCTTATATTCCCCTGTATGTAATGTGGCTTTTTCTCTGGCTGCTTGATAATGATGTACCTTCCTCTGGTTTTCTTTTGCTTCTTGATTATATGGGTTTCTTCAATATATGGGTTATAGTTTTTATCAATTTTGGGAAATTTTATGCCTTTATGTCTTCAAACAGTTTTTCCACTGGGAATCCATTTATATATGTATGCTAACCACATGATGTCCTACAAGTCATCAAGTCTTGCCTTTTCTTAAGCCGTTTTTCTCTGTGTTCTAGAGTCTAGACAGTTTCTCTCAGGTTTTTAAGTTCATGGATCTTTTCTTATGGAATGTATAATCTGAGGTTATTCCTATCTGTTGAAGTTCTAGAGATGAACTTCATCTCTGAAGTTCAGTTTGATTCATCACAGTTTCTATTTCTCTTGTTCTTATGTTTATGTTTTACTTTAAATTTGTGATTATAATAGCTGTTTTAATATCCTTGTCTGCTAATTCTACCGCTCTATTATTTCTGCATCTGTTTCTATTGATTCATTTTTCTTTTGGTTATGGGTTATATTTCCAAGCTTCTTTTTTTTTTCTCAATATACATTTGTCTTTTTATTTTTATTTTTTTAATTTATTTTTTATTTTCAGCATAAATATTTTCAGCATAAATATTTATTTTCAGCATAACAGTATTCATTATTTCCAAGCTTCTTTAATGGAAGTCTAGAGTTGCCTTTCCTCTTTAGTTAGTCTAGTCCTACAACTAAGGTGTAGTCCTTCTCAAGTCTCTACTCCATGCTATGGGTGTTCAAGAAGATTTCTTTCCCTTCTGGATGACGGAAATTCAAATGTGGTCTCCAAAAGGTTTTCAGAAAGAAAGCTGAGGGATTGCAGAGCTCACTTTTCCCCCTCACTTCCTGTAGAGAGTGGAGCCCTGTGTCTGAAAAGGGTTGCTTTTTATATTTTTTGGTACTTTGTCCAGCTTCCTAGTTGTTTATGACAGGAAGGCAAGTCAGGTACTAGTTATTCGATCATGCCCAGGAAAGTTTGATATTTATATCATTTCAAAATCTTTTTATAGTTTCTAAATTTTCTGCAATGAGTATGTATTATTAAGAAAATACATGTTATGTTATTGTATGAGTTTCTTACTGCTTCTATACCAAGTTGCCACTAATTTAATGGCTTTGAAAATGCAAATTTATTATTTTGCTGTTCTGTAGGTCAGAAGCTCATAATATCAAGATGTTGACATGGCTGCATTCCTTTTAGAGGCACTAGGAGATAACGTGTTTCCTTGCCTTTCCAGCATTTAGAGGTTCTTGCATTCTTTGACTTATGTCCACTTTCTCCGTCTTCAAAATCAGAAGCATAATATCTTCAAAACTGCTTCTGACTCCGACTCTCCTGCACCCCTCTTTTACTAAAAAAGGACTATGTGATTATATGGGGACCACCTGGTATAATCCAGGATAATCTCCCCAGGTCAAGATTCTTAACTTTATCACCTCTGCAAAGTCCCTTTTACAATGTAAGGTCATATATTAAAGGTTCCAAGGATTAGGACATAGACATCTTTGGGGGACCATTATTCTGCCTACCATAATTGTTAACGTACTTGTCATTAGTTATTAGGACAATAAATCATCATTCTTAGAATGTACTGTAGCAAGTTATTCTGTTGAAATATTCCACATACACCCTGCATGACATTAGGGCACTTGGGTTTTGGTAACATCTTAGCAAATTGTGCTATTCATTTTTCTAAGGCCATGTGAAGTGGATATGCTGCTTATGTCATAGTGGATAATGCCTT
Source organism: Mustela putorius furo (assembly GCF_011764305.1). Taxonomy (NCBI): domain Eukaryota; kingdom Metazoa; phylum Chordata; class Mammalia; order Carnivora; family Mustelidae; genus Mustela; species Mustela putorius. Next base: position 633,726 of record NW_025421480.1, on the reverse strand, counting down.
GTCTACAGTGTAGGTTTATTTACAGACAGTTGGGATTTGTCAAATATGGCCTTCAATTCTTTGGTTCCTAGCCTACCCCCGATTTCTTATGACATCTCTGAGCATAGCTGCCAGTATTAATTTCTAGAGCTATTACCACTCCCTGAACACTGAACTTAAAATTCTATTTTTTGAAAGTTGCCAAAATACTCTCCTTTGATGTCCTAGGTCTATAAATGGTACCATGTTCTCCTAAATTGAATCTTAAAAACAGTGTCAGTCTTGCCTAGTTTTATCCTGATCTTTACTTTCTCCACCTAATCAATTGTCAGATTTTGTAGATATTTTTTTTCAAAAAATCTCTCAGAAGATCTCTCACATATTTTGCTTCATGTTCATTCCCACAACCATCACGGCATTCCATTTGTTATTATATATGAACTATCACAAGTGTTTTCTAGTGAGTCTTCTTGCTTTCCCCCCCCTCCAAACCACTTCTCCTAGATGACTCTTCCCAAAGATTCATTATCATGTGAAATTTTTTAGATACTCCCCAGTGTCCACGAGGTAAATTTCTAACCCTTCAGTATAATATAATCCCCCCACACTTCCATTTTAATGATTTAAATCCTTCATGTCTGAGCTCAAATCCAACTTCCTTTTATTTTGCTTCCTTGATTACTCCAGCTTTCAGCAGCCTCTCGTCAACACGAATGGATTTCTACAGCAGTCTTCTATGGAAATCTTTTAGTAATTTATCAAATCATGTCTTGATTTATCTTTATATAATTATATCCTTTAATGTTTACCCTCTGAATTTTCCAACTGTAGAATCCATGTGTTATAAGTCTTTGTATACTTGATAATATCTAATACCTAGCAGTTAAAAAACACTTATTTGTGAGTAAAAGAGAATGGGCTTTGGGGCTACATTTTTTCCAGGTTTTTTTGGGGGAGGAGAGAACGTGGGAGGTTTTTAAAATACTTAAAAAAAAAAAAAAACAACCACTTTTATTGTGCCCTTATAAGGCTTCTGTAGGGTTAAATTCAGTATCTCCTTTGGAGCAACTATGTGACTTCCATAAAGGAGTTAAATTACTGATGAACAGAGCCAGGTCTCATTCCTACTTCTGTGTTCTTTCTATTCTATTCTCCAGAATTTGACTCAATATTTCTTATTTTATTTAAAAAATTTTGGGGTCTCCATGCAACCACCTAGTAACCACACAGGCAATGTTAATCATTTTTCTCTAAAACTGACCTCACTTTTTTCAGTTCTCTGTTGGCAGAATAATCTTCTTATGGCTCATGAATCAAATCTACTTTGTTTTTACAGCAGAACCAAAAAGACTCCTTACTTCTTTTACTACACTGTTTTGTATTCTCTGTTTTTCCATTTCAGTTCACTTTTGTACAACATAGAAAATGTGAGTATGTTTGGATTGTTTTAAAATTGTCCCAGATATCTCTAGGGTTGACTCACTGTTAAACCTCATGGAAATCCTAGTTTGTTTGGCTGAACCCAGGGCTGGGATTTGGGGAATTGTGATAATTATGGCTCATTGTATGAACCCAAGCCAAGTATTTCATTTTTCTTTGCTTTTGTTGCTCTATCAGCAAAAGGTAAAATCTATTGTGTGTAACCAGAAGGTAGATTGCAAAGTATAGTAAAAGTTGCATGCAGTTTGTGAGAGTAAGATTATATATAAAAGCTAGATATAACCATCCCAACGGCTGCAGGGGAATTAAGCTTTTAGGTCTTTCTCCCAGGGACACCAAGCAATGAGTATATTCCTCAGGTCCCTTTTCAAACTAAACCATATACCACATTGTTAAGTGATACATCTGAGATATATGAATATCTCAATAGTATTAATGATGGTGATAATGAAAGTGATGGCTACCATTTGTTGAGCCTTAGAATGTACCAGTTTCTGGATCAAACTACAAAATTCCTGTGAGGTCTGTATGCTTCTGTTCCTTTTTCAGAAAAACAAAAATAACCAAGGCCCAGTCAGGATAAATGACTTGCTCGAAGTCACAGAACTAGTGAGGGACAAACCATCTCTCCGACCCCAAGCCCGCACTCATAACCAACAGACCGTCTCATTTCCATAGACCAAGGCATGCGGGGTACTCAGAGAGCTGGGAAGGGGCGGCTCCTTTTGTTCCTTGTGGCGGTTTGACTCATTTTATAGTCACTAACTCGACTTGCTATGCAAAGGAGATTTCAAGAGCAAGTAAGTAAGTTAGAAAATCACTGCATGTTTGTTTTTGCTTACAGTTTGGTTTGAGTGTTTGGTTCTGTGCTGTCTTCGGTATTTATATTTCGGTTCCTCCCTTCCTTTACTCCTGTCCTCTCCCTTGGCCCCTCCTACCTCTACTCTCCCCCCTGCCCTCTCTTCCGTCCGTCCGTCCGTCCGTCCGTCCTTCCTTCCTTCTCTTTTCCTATCTCCCTTGCTCCCTTCATGGAATGGCTTTGGGCTTCAACTCTAATACAAGAAGGCTTTATTTATTTATTTATTTATACATTAAAGATTTTATTTATTTATTAGAGAGAAAGTAGGGAGAGGGGCAGAGGGAGAGGGAGAATCAGGCTCTCCACTGAGCAGGGAGCTGGAGGCAGGGCTCGATCCCAGGACTTCCACACTTACTGGCTGAGCCCCCCAAGTGCCCCACGAGAAGGATTTATTCAATTGCTGTCTACTTCCAACCCGTGTCGTCCAGGTCTCCGTTATATTGTGGTGACATTTGGGGAATGTTCAGGGCAAACTTTTAGCTTTCTTAGGATGTCATCTAATTTGAGATAATAAGAGTAATACTTTTTATGAATTGAGCAGTTTGTTACTAACATCAGAACTTTGCTCCAGGCAATCGTTCCCCAGCTTTATTGGTATCAACACACAGTTTAAGGCATTTTAGAAAGACGACAGGGCAACTTTCTTTATCCCTTGGTTGTCATGGCTGACAGATTTGGCCCAGCTGCATGCAGGACAGACCATCACCCAGAAATACCTGTCTCCGTAAGCCCTTAAATATTCATCAGCCTCCTCCCTTGTTGAGGTGTTGAGGCCTTTGGTCCCTATTAGCTCCTACAAATCCATTCATTCTTTCCACAGCTGAGCACTGGGAACAGGAATGGGGGGGAAAAAACGGTTAAAAATCCTTAATTTGATGGAGTTTACCCAATACATATATTCTAGCCATGTTCAATGATCTTTACATACTCTTAGGATTGGGTAGAGTTTTTCTCTGGGCACAGAATTTGGGATTTGGTAAAAATCAGTCAGCTTGAGACTTTAGGTTAATTATCATACAAGTGGTTTTTAGTTTGTTACTCCTTTGGACTTACTAGTCTAGATGTATTTCTCCTTGGATAATTTTGGTTCACCTGCATTCTTTCACTTTGCCTTCAATTTATTTATTTATTTATTTGTTTTTAATTTTTTTAAAAGATTTTATTTATTTATTTGACAGACGGAGATCACAAGCAGGCAGAGGCAGGCAGAGAGTGAGGAGGAAGCAGGCTCCCCGCTGAGCAGAGAGCCCGAAGCGGGCTCGATCCCAGGACTCTGAGATCATGACCTGAGCCGAAGGCAGTGGCTTAACCCATTGAGCCACTCAGGCACCCCAATTTATTTATTTTTTTAAAATAGCTTCAGCATCCCATCACTGATTCCTTCCACTTTCCACACTTTAATTTTGTAAGAGTCCTTTTAGGCTTTATTTTATAGATGACAAAATTAAGACTCAAAGAAATTAAATAACGTCCTCAAGCCCACACAGCTAGTCAGTGGTAGGTCTGGGATTTTTTATTCAGACATACCTGATTCCAGAAGTTGTATCACCAAACACAGTTTTATCTTCCACCCTAAAATATATCTTCCAAGCATTTGCCATTGAGTATTTAATCGCATGGAAGTCTGGCTTCTCTGAGATAGGCCTTGCCTGTTGGCACAGTCCAGACTCTAGTGTGTAACATGGGAGTGATAGAAGCCTATATTATTCCTGGTACTATTTTCAGCTTATGATGGCTCTGATCCTTTGCAAAATTCAGTGTTTCTGAGACCATTTAGTTACAAAAGGGAAATCATTTATTTTTCCTTGGGAAATCTTTGGTCTTCTTTTCAACCGTTACTACTCTGCACCAACTCCTTCAAATCAGGCAGCAGAAACCTTGCTCTATAGATGTCCCCAAAACTTTTGAATGAAATTTTTTGAATTTTTGAACAAAATTTTAGAATTTTTGAACAAAAGTACTACCTCTTCTGATAGCTTCTTAGAACCTACATATTTTTCCAGTACTACCTGAGTTGAGGGTAGTGCAATTTGAAAGGGGCCCTATGGAAGCAGAATGGGTCCTCTTTGGAGAGAGAGAGAGATACGAGATCAAAGCCCATGGGAACAGTCCATGGTTAGGAACATGACACCCAAGCCCAATTACAGCCCCACAAAAGCAGAGCGGGTAACAGTATGGTACAGTGGAAAAGCACCATGTGACATTCAGGCTATCTGTTTTACTTTGGCCAAGTGATCCAGTTTTTCTGGGCCCGAATTTCCTAATTTATGGAATTAGGCCTATGATACTAACAGTGAGGAAACTTGGAATTACAAGGAAATTCTTTTAAAAAAAAAAAAAAAAAGATTACTGGTCCCCACTCAGAGATTCTGGTCTGGCAGGTCTGAGGTTAGACTGGAGATCTCTGTATTTGTGCCTGTGGCCCGGTGACCCCACGGCAGACAGTCCTTGCAAGGAGACTGTCTGGGAACATCCATCATTTTCTGCGCTTCACTGTTTCAGCAAGCTTTTTGTGACTCCATGAGACCTAATCTTCCTCCTCCAACTTCCTCATCACCAGAAGAGCAATGCTAGCCTCCCAGCTGCAAGCCTCTGGCTCGGGATTCTTGCTGCAGCCAGCAGTGTCCTTGGAGTCTAGTTCAAAGCTGGAGACGACGCGCTGTGGAGCCGGGAGCCTTCGGCGCAGGGGCGGCCCGAAGGCAGTGAAGTGTCGCTGCCAGAAAGAACTGACGCACGACCGGGAACCCACAAGACTGGTGAAAACCTTTCCAAGCCCGAGCCCTGTGATCAAAAGAGGCACAGGAAGCAGCTTTGCCAAGAGTCCTTTCTGCTGCTGGCTGGAACCCTGAGCTCCTGAGCCCTCTGAGCCAACTCCCTGAGCAGATGCTGTCACCCAAGGAGCCGTTACTAAAGCATTTTTTTCCTTTGCTCTGAGGTGGCCCCACGGGGGTGGGGTGGGAATGAGTTGCAGTCTCTTTCTCTCATTCTCGCTTCTTTCTTTTGGCAGAGGTGACCATCTGATTGTTCCCTCTGATTTTGCAGAAGCCATAGATTACTGGCTTTTTAGCCTTTGCTAACGGACTGTTGTTTGATGCTGAGAGCCTAAATACAAAATCTAAATTCTCAAACTGTTACCAATACCTACATCATCTGATCAGCAAGTATCAATAGCCTGGACTTCAGCGGGAGTGAACTTCCTTTATTTATTGCATCATAACCATTCCCCCTTCTCCTACGCTAGCTGTGTGTGTGTGAGTGTGTGTGCATGTGCGAGTGTGCGTGTGTGCATGTGTGTGTGTGTGAGAGAGAGAGAGCATTCCTTGTAAGAACACACTTACCCAGGAATTGCGTTCAGACCCTTGTCACAGACATAGAGCATGTCTAGATTCAAGGTTAGAATAATTCTGTTACTGTGAATTCTTTCTCTTTCCTTGGCTGAAGTAACTGCCCGTGGCCATGTACTTAAATCACATCACAGTGTAGCAGATCCACTTAATAGCTGAGGCCTGCAAAGTAACTGAACCATATCCCGAGAGTTAAATGGCAGAGAAATTGGACTGACCATGAGCACTTCAAACTGATGGCTTAGCAGTGGGGCATTTTTCCTGGAAACACAACAGAATAAATCTGAACTATTGCTTCTGTCATGGGTACAGGCTCCCACATAGAGGAAAATAAAGCAAGTCTGATGAATTTTTTATTTGCCTTTCGCCTGCTTTCTTGCTCTTTGCCTGGCATCGCGAGCCTACATGTTTACTCTGTAAACTGTGCGGAATGGTCAGTGACACTGCCCGCGTGGTGCCCAGTCTACCAGCTTCATCCACCCGTTACCAAAATGTCATCAGGTGTGAGGTGGCCCATAGCAGCTTCTCTGAGACGATGCCCTGGATCCTGGCTTAGGTTTCAGTCATTTTAGGAAACATGAGTAGTTCAGGAAGAGGAGGCCACACGCTGTCTGCAGAGCCATCAGGGCAACATGCAGACGACCAGACTCACACACTGAGCAGTGACAATCAGGTATCTTCTAGGATTCTTCCCCTGGTTCTGTCACGTAGAACAGAAACTGCAGACACACGAGGCGGCCCTGCATTTCCCTTTTTGGGGGAAGCACTGGCTTTGGGTACTGCTGACACCAAAAATTTGAGAACAAAACTGTCCTCCCGTCCAGCCTCCACTTTTGGCTCAGTCTGTCCTACCAAAACACACTTCATAAGGCTTCTCTCCAGAAAGAATGTTTCAAAAATATAATATTTCCATCTGCTATTTCAATAATACATGCTCTGGGACCCTCTTTATGAACCATTTTCCTTTCTTTGCTCTCATTTAGACCTATAAACATTTGATTCAAAAGCCCTGCGGAGTAGTCAGCCAATCAGGTCCCAGAGCTGTGAACATTCCTAACCCTATAATTTAGTCTGCAGCGGACGCCTCCCGCTGTGCAACTAACTGCTAAGGGATTCGAGCGATGTAATCTTCAGGCCTCTCCCTCCCAAGGTTGCTCTCAAGTGGAGAGAAGGAAGCAGTTTTAATTTTGATAAAATAAACTTTATTTTGTAACTTTATTATTTGTTTTTCTTTCTCTTTTCAACACTTCATAATAGACGGGCCTGGTAATTTAAAATGAGCCTCGCTGGCTGAGGCGCCCTAGGCCACCCCGCGCTCCTGCAGCTGTTTAAAGGGACAGCCACACGGCATCTGCTCCTGTCAGTCCAAAGTGCAGAACCTGAGCTTTTCCTCCCTCGTACGAACTGTATATACTGACTTTTATGACACACACGCACGTGGAGTTTTACCAACGGGTGGCAACAAAAGTTGCGTCAGCACTGTCATGCTACCCAGGTATGTGGAAAATGTCACACCTCCTGCAAAAGTTTAAGTTACTTTTCTATTTGTTAGACTTTTCCCACCAGAGCGCTACTTCGGCAATTACTGAGTCATTTAAGATTACAACATGAATTTCCCGGGGACTCCCTCTTTGATATAAACTCAAACATGTTGTTAGGAATAAAAGATCTTTATGGATGAAATTTAATATATTTTGAATCAAGCTCAAAGAGATTTTTTGCTGTGTGCAAAGAATAAAATAAAAACTCCTTTTGTAAATTTTATGATTGGATGATGGGTGGGGAAAAGTATTTTCCAGGATACGAATATTTTCCCTTTTCTTCTTTGTTTTTTTAATTTAAACTTAATTAGCCCACATATAGTACATCATTAGTTTTTGATGTAGTGTTCAATGAGTTCCTGTTTCTTCTTAAATTAAAAAATGCACAAAGTTATAGATATGCACATAAAATTAAGTCCAATTATTAGCATGCAAATAGTTAAACTTTTCTGGAGACAAGAGGGCAAAAACGTGGCAACGCTTTAAAATGTCTACAACTTTAACCAAGAAATTATGCTTTCAGAAGTCGACTCAGGAAATAATCAAGAAATCATGACACAAAGCTATACATCCAAAGACGTTTATCACTGCCTTGTCTGAAAGAGTGGACTATGTAAAGAGTTTACATTTAAAAGTTCATTAGCAGTCTGAATAAGAAATCACACATATCTAATGTTGCTTTAAAAAGATCTTTTCCTAGGTATTATTCCTAAGTATTAATTTGAAGGTTGTCATTGCTAAGTGTTTGTAAGTTAAGCACTCTCAAAAAGTGTTCAGTTCAATGTAGATATGATAGACGTTAGGGTGGTCATCGTTAAAGGAACAGTTAACTTTCACTTCCAGCCAGGACAGAATAGTTTGTATCTGATCACCAGGCCAACAAAAATGTGAATGGCAGATAAATTTTAAAAATTTGGTTGGCGCTGGGAAACCATAATTAGGCAGCTAGAACTTGAGGGTTGAAGACCTTAAAAATAATAGAAGAAAGAGATGGCCATAGCATTTGGTGTTGTTTCCCCATTAAGATATTCCCCAATTTAGAAGCAGCCAAGAAATTAAGAAACTGCAGCTTTTGCAGATTTATGGGACTGAAGGGAAAAAAATTAGATACTGGAGTCTGTGAAGGTGTTAAGGATCTGATAAATAACCAGACTTTCAGTTGGGACCCGTAAAGGGCTACAAACCTGGAGGAAAAAAACGAACAGAATCAGCCCTTGCAGAAACTAAAACTCTAAAGTCAGTTTAATCCCAGATTAGAATAATGTGATCTGCTTAGGCTAATGAGCCACCAAAAGCAAAGTAAATGCTTTGTGCAGGGAGATAACACCATTAAAAGCTGTAGACTCTCTTTAAAATATTCTATACACAGTTGCAGTGTTTCATAACACATTATCAGACATTCCAGTAGGCAAGACCAAATGAGCAAAAGTGCAGAGAAAAAAGACACTCGGGGAAAAAAAGACCTATAGGAGAAATATTTATTAGTGTTACCAGACATGGACTTTTAAATTGTTATGATTACTATTTTTGAGAAAATAGAGGAAAAGTTGTAAAATTTCAGCAGAGAACTGGAGTCTATAATTGAATCAAAATTTTAAAATAAAAAATGCATTAACTTAGTTTAATTTTTTTAAATTATTTTTTATTATGTTATGGTAGTCACCATACAGTATGTCATTAGTTTTTGTTATAGTTTGTATATAATTTTGTTATAGCTTGTATATAATTTTGTTATAGCTTGTATATATTTGTATATAATATATATATGTATATATATATATTGGTTTTGTTTGTCCCAGGATTCATTGTTTATGTATAACATCAAGTGCTGCACCCAAAATGTGCCCTCCTTCATAACTGAGTTTTAAAAATAAGTAGACAAATTTAAGAGCAGATTATACATAGCTTAAATAGAATAAGTAAATTGGAAGATAAGTGAGTAAAACACTCTGGGATAAAATATAAAAGGAGACAGGAAAATACAGAATATAAGGATCATATAGCACCGTGAGAGAGTCCGACAAATGTGTACATGCGGTCCCGGTTAAGAAGAAAGACAGGAGTGGAGTAGAAGCAATATTTGAAGAGATAATTGCTATTAATTTTCCCAAACTGCTGACAAACATCAAGCCATAGATTAAAGAAGTCTGATGAATTCCAGGTAGGAAAATATGAAGAAAGTCACCAGGGAAATTCATAAAAAAGCTACAGAAAACCAAAAAGAAGAGAAATCTTAAAAGCAGCCAGATAAGAGATTTTGATTTCAAAAGATTTTGATTTCAAAGAAGAAAACAATAACAACTTTCAGTAAAGATTATGGAAGACAGTAGATAGTGGAAATCATATTCAAATACCTCAGACAAAAGAATTTCCTACCTCAAATTCTGTATCTGGTAAAATTATCTTTTAAAATTAAGGTAAAATAAAGACATTTCCAAGCCATGAAATATCGAGAGTCTTCCTTACCAGCAGAGGTTCACTGAAAGTAATTCTAACGGGAGTTCTTCAGGCAGAAGAAAAATTATCCCATATGGAAGCATGGGGATGCAGGAAGACATAAAAGAAGTTAAAATGGAATAAAGAGAAATACAAAGATTAAAATAAATCATAAAAATATAATTATAGGAGCGCCTGAGTTGCCCAGTTGGTTAAGCCACTGCCTTTGGCTTAGGTCATGATCCTGGAGTCCTGGGATCGAGACCCACATCAGGCTCCCAGCTCCTCCCTGAGGTACTTCTCCCCTTTCATGCTCTCTCTCACCTCTCTCTCTCTCTCTCAAATAAATAAATAAAATTAAAAATATATATATACAATTATAGTGTCTCATGGGATTAAGAGACACCTATCCGTCAAACCATGCGACTTAAAAAGCACAAAGAATGGATAGAGGTTGAGTCCTAAAGTATTTGTGTTTGTAGGAAATAGCGAAAGTATTCATTTGTACCAGACTTAACCCGGCCTAATATCAGAGTAACCACTAAACATCATGGAAGCATATATAATAACAATAAGAAAAAATAATAAAACGGTAGGTTTAAACTCAAATGTACCAGTAATTACACGGACTATAAATGGGCTAAATATTTAAAATAATTAAATTTGTATTAAAAACACACACAACTCCACACTGCTTATAAGAGACTTGCTTTAGTTACACAAAAGGTTGAAAGTAAAAAGGTCCAAATATATATATATATATCATGTAAGTTATTTTATACATGCCTTTGAAATTAATCTGTCTACTTGAAAGAGACCATAAGTAAAAATCATAGACAATGCTTTACATGGTTTGTGGTATAGTTAATACAAAAGAGAAATATTTAAATTCTAGTTAGTAGGTACTAATTCAAAATAAAAGCATTGGCCTTCCAACAAAAGATTGCAAAACAAATGAAAAAAAATTTTTTTTACTTAAAATAAATGTATTTGTTACAGTTGCCATAACAAAAGTAGTCTGTGGTGATGATGGATCTGAGGTCTCTGCAAATACATTTGCATGAATTAATATGCATAAGGAGACAGAGGAGATGCAAGAGCAAAAATTAAGGTTGACAAAGGCGACCAGGAAAACAGCGTATCTGCTTTCCTATCTGGTTTCATGAACTGGTTTTTAGTTTTCTTGTAGAGAGATGGACCAAAGCTATAGGATCCATTTTCCAGGAAGATTTGAAGGGACTCTGGGCACAAGCACAACTTTTATGGCACTTTGTAACAAATTGTAACCCAGAATAAGAAAGAAGAATTCTCTCCGTCCCTCCCCTCACAGTGCAGGCCCAGCGCTCTGAGGCTCAAAATGTCCATCAGTTTAGACTATTTTGCCTGACAGCACAGGGCACTGGCAAGACAGGAAAGTACTGAATGCCTTGACAAGGCTGTCAAGATGCATGGGCCTAATTGTTCCTCACATATTTAAAAGCTCTGGGGGGACTTGCGGAGATAACTGGGAAAGATTGTGAAGCTGAAGATACTCCAGAGAAGAAAGAGATGAATTCTTAAAAAAAAAATTGAGTTTTAAAATATTGGTTACTTAGTTTATAACTATGGTCATTGTGTTAGATAAGGAAATTGTAAGGTTCTTTGTTGTCTCCATTTTTTTTCACCATTGTATGATGGAGAAATATGGCCTCATAGTTTGGGATATTAACTTAAGGATATCCTTGGAAAACTTTCTGTATGTATGTAAAAAGGATTTGTAGTGGATCCTGTGGCCCCGCCTCCACCTCCCCATTTTCTCTTGTAGGTGGGGACAACTTCTTTTCCCAGCTGCTGAGAATGATGCTAGCTGAAAACATTGATCTGTCCGCTCTTTCTTGGAATTCCCTTACTCATGGTCACGCTCCTTTCCCAGGGCGGCCTTGGTCCAATGGATGAAAAAGTTATAAAGGTCCTGCTCTAGCCTCACGTTGGACAACACTGAAGGAACGGCCCCGTTTCAGAGCGCTGCTGAGTTCAGGTAAGCCATTCGTGGTGCCAGCACTGCGCTCTAACATCTCCGTCTGCCGTTGTGCGTCCTGTTCTTCTGTCACAAGGGCTGATTCCAAGAGCACTCCCCAATGTACTTCCAACACACTAATGTCTAACTCAGACTCTGCTTTTTGGGGAAATTATAACAGGTTTGTTCACTAACTTCCATCTTTCTTTATAGTTTTGCCGGATATCAAAAGGGACTTAGCTTTATTGAGGGAGGACACTGAGGTTCACTGTCATTGACCAGTCTTCCAGACTGAGTGGCAAGATATCCTAGGGTTTGCCAGGGGGCATTATAGAATGTTCACAAAACAGAGGAAAATATTTTTTACCTATGGTTTTATCTCATTCTTGCACTAATAAACTTCCACTGTTTTTGTGTTTTTATCTCTAGCATTTGTCCAAATTTATATTAGCTACACGTTTGGATAAAGGAAGAGACAACTATTTAAATTAGATAGAAAATGGAACATATTATAGCATGTAAGACTGACTCAGAAAATCCAAGGAGAACAAAACAACTAAAATCCAGGAATGTGGAATGGGGGTCATTCTGGGAAAATTATTGATCTTGAGAGATGATAGATGTTCTTCTCGATTTAGAACTTCACACACTTTTGTCCTTTAAGTATGTATGGTTCAATATAATCCCATTCTCCTCTTCCTTTTCTACCTAAGAAACTTGATTGTGGCAAAAATTGGAGCCTTCCTATGTGTTTTGTGAATTCTTCATGAGGACTTACATTTGCTGGGCCTGAGGTCATATTGTGAGCTGTAGAATCTTTGATCCTGGGCTTTGACCCTTTGTGAGAGCCTGAGCTTTCAGGTCAGGGAGAGACTCACAGCATGAAGGTTTTTTGTCACTTTTGGGAATCCCCAGAAGCCCTTGGATTTAAAGGCTCAGATGCAGTTTTGAATATATACCACATATCTGGAGAATTCACTTATTATGAATTTAATCATTGAAAGTAAGAACTAGAGCTCAGAACAGGATCAAGAATCCAGTGATGATGGTTAAAGTAAAAAATTCTGTCCATCAGGAGTTACCACTAAGAAAGTGAAAAGCTAGGGGCGCCTGGGTGGCTCAGTGGGTTAAACATCTGCCTTTAGCTCAGGTCATGATCTCAGGGTCCTGGGATTGAGCTCTGTAGTGGGCTCCCCGCTCAGAGGAGAGCCTGCTTCCCCTCTCTTCTCTGCTCTTAACCCTCTCCCACCACCCATGCTCTCTATCTCTCTCTCAAAAAAAAAAAAAAATCTTTAAAAAAAAGTGAAAAGACAAATCAAATCACAAAGACGAAAACAATATTTGCAATACATGTATCTGTCAAAAGACTCATCCCCAGAACATGTAATGAATACCTGCAAATTAGGAAGACAGAAAACCCAATTAAATATTGGGCAAATTATTGGGAAAAGGTTTGAATAGACATGGTGGAAAGAGATTCAAATGGTCAATGAACGTATCAAAAGGTGCTCAAAATTAATAGTCCTTCAGGGAAATCCAAATTAGAACCTCAGTATGAGCCTCCTACACATCCACCAGAATGTATTGGCAAAGAAAATGAAACTCATACAATGCTGGTGAAACAAGCTGGTGAAACAAGCATTGTTTGTGTAAATTGGTGTAACAAAGTTAGAAAACAGTTTGATACTATATATTAAAGATGGACACATGTATACTATGACCTGGCAATTCCGCTCTTAGATTTATACCACTAGAAGTTCATGTATGTGGTGCCCAAAAGACACATACAAAACATTTTAGTAGAACTATTCAAGCCAAAATTAAAAATAAGTCAACTATACATGAATAACAGAATGGAAAGTGAGTTGTGTTCTATATATGTAAAGAAGTACTGAATTACAATGCGAGTAATCAAACTGCAGTTACATGCACCAACATAGGTGAATCTCATTCAACATTATGCTGAGTGGAAGAAGCAAGGTGCAGAAGTGTATATACTGAAGAAAGATACAAATTTCAAAGACAGACCAAAAATACATGTGATAATGGGAAGATATAGTAACTGGAAAGAAACACAAGGGGGCTTCTTGGGGTTGTGATGGTTTCTTGGTTTTGACCTGGCTCACCATTACACAGGTGTGTTTATTTTAAGAATATTCATTAAGTAATGATGATTCACGTATACTTCAATAAAGGGAGGGGGAAAATGAGCTTTGTTCATATTATGGAAAAAATAGATTTTTTCCAGTGAAGGAATGAGCAAGGAGGACAGGAATAACTCATTTGAATTTGACTTCCTTAAAAGGAATTTTTTTAATAATATGAAGGATATTCTATGGAATTATGGGATTTTAAAAAAAATCAATGCCTAAGGATTACAGCATTTTTCAGTCTATAATTAGTACTCAATCTTGACTTCTAATTCTTGAAGCTGTTCGGCATGAATACTTTCCTTAAATGTGATATTCATCTTGACTAATGAAGAAAACTCAGCCATTTCCATATGGCCCATTGTAGACTGGGATTTAGAGCAAGGGAGAGCCTCAAGGATGGGTCACTGTCCCATAGATGAAGTAAGTAGGTATTTAACACTGTCTGCCTCATGATGCACGGACCCAGAGGGAAAAATGCAGGTGGGAGGTAGATATTAAACTTCTCGGAAACTCACAAAGTGGAAGACTCTGAATAGAAACCTTGGGAACTCTGGTTTACTGTGAGAATGAAGGGAGCCAGAGGGATAAGTCTCTAGAAGGAGAACCTAGGGGGGGAAGCTGAACTCAAAGTAACCCATTCCTAGGAGACCCATTCAGGTAAGAGTAAGTCTACAGCATACCATTTACTCCACCTCCCTTTTTTTGCTTTGAACATGTATATAAAAACAAGGCTTATAACATAATTAAAAACAAAATGATTTTGTTTGTGCTACAGGTTTCTTGTTATTTTTATGACTTCATTTGCTAGTCAATTCTGCTTTTATTTTTTTTTTTTTTTTTTTTTAGGTTCAGTTAGCCACTATATAGTACATCCTTAGTTTCTGATGTAGCGCTGCATGTTTCTATCTAAAGCCAAGAAGCAAGGTAGCCAGCACTGGAGGGGCCCTACACTGTAGCTTTGGCACTGTTCCAAAGCAGAGTGAGTCTCTCCAGTGGAATGCAAGATAGATTCTCTTAACTGTTTCTTTCAGTGACTTTTGTATATTCCTAGAAACTAACATAGCCAAATGCTTATTTTTCAGATACAAATTACAATGATGCACCATAAATGTTTTAATCTCAACAATGGTCTTTAGTGAATCTGGTGTGGATTTTATCTTGGTAAAAAGAACTTTTACAGATAGTAGAACTATCTTAATATTTTTGAAGCAATTCGTACTTTCTCTTGAATTTTTGCCATCTTTAATATGATGGCAGCAAAATATATATATATATATATATATATATATATATATATATATATATATATATTCCTTAGGGAAAAATAACCCAACTTTGTCCCCTGACTGTTGGGTTGAAGAGTGGGTATCTTGCATCTCCATCCACTCATTTCAGTGACTGGATCTGGATCAAGGCTGGGCACATGATCCAGGAAAGGCCAATCATGGTCTTTTCCTAGGATTAATAGATTTTCTGTTTCCAAGGCAGGAATATGTGAACCTAGGGCCGCTAGCAGATATGTGAAGAGAATGTCCTCACCGAAAAGCCAAGTAGAGACAATGGTCATACAGAGACAGAAGGAATCTTGTGTCTTCATATCTCTGGCTAAAATCCCAAGGCTCTGGTTCTTGGATGTCCTCTTTCAGGTCTACGAATTACTCAAATACACTCCAGAGTTTCCTGAATGAAGGGATTCTCTTTTTGCACAGGCCAGTTAGAGTTGGTTTCTGTCACCAGCAACCAAAAAAGTCCTAATGAATAAAAGGACAATATCAAGAGGAACAGGTGGGCCAGGAACTGCCAGCTGCTGTCTTGGAGCTGTTTATTTCCGTCATGTTATCCAAATGTAATTTTTCCTTTGTATGGGCCCTTGGTGACTGGACATCAAATATCTACTGTGCATGTAGTGATAATTTCCAAATCATGCAGACGCTCTTCTCCAAGGGCAATGTTGCTTGAATTTCAATGTGCTCTCAGGAGTTAAAGATTTGCTCCCCCCAACCCTTCCCCACCAAGTACTTTTCTGCTGTCGTCTAATAGCTTCTGTAGATTTCGGGGTGTCTCTGGATTAAATTTTTATTTACCAGTTTCATAGGTGTTTCTATGAATATAAAAGTAATACATTTTCTTTGTAAAATGTCCATAGTTTCCTGAAAATCATAGAATGAATCCCTTGTAATTCTATCATTCAGAGATAATAACCGGTAATATTTCAGTGTGTATTTCATTTTTTTCCTTTCATACTTTTTCTATCCACACACACATATGTGCATATTACAAAAAATTGGATCGTGGTATAATAATGCAATTTTCACTTGATCATCTTTTAAATCAAAACTATCATTCTCATGAATAATCTCATTGAAATCTATTTTCTGGATATTGCCCAATAACATAAACGTGTACCCATTTTTTTAACCTCTTTTGACCTTCTTCACTCATTTCTCCCCCTCCCACCCCCTACCTCTGACAACCACCAGTCTGTTCTCTGTATCTATAAGCTTGTTTTTTGTTTGTTGTTTAGATTCCACATACAAAGGAGATCATACGGTATTTGTCTTTCTCTATTTCATTGAGCATAATTCTCTTGAGGTCCCTCCATGTTGCGACAAGTGGCAAGATTTCCTTTTTTTTTTTTTATGACAGAATAATATCCCATTGTATAAATCTACCACATCTTCTTTACCCATTCATTCATCAATGGACACTTAGGTGTTTCCATATCTTAGTTATTACAAACAACGTTACAATGAGTATGGGGTGCATATCTCTTTTCAAATCAGTTTTTTCGTTTTCATTGGGTAAATACCCCAGATGGAATTGCCAGGTCATATGATAGTTCTATATTTTAAATTTTTGAGGGGCGTTCGTACCATTTCATAGTGGTTGTACCAGTTTATATTCCCATCAACAGTGAACAAGAGTTCCTTTTTCTCCACATTCTCATCAGCACTTGTCTTTTTCCTAACGACCATTCTTAAAGATGTGCTCTGATATCTTGTTGTGGTTTTAGTGTGCACTTCTCTGGAGACTGGTGATGTTGAGTACCTTTTCACGTACCTGTTGACCATCTGTATATCTTCTTTGGGAAAATATCTATTTAGATCTGTTCCTTTTTTAATTGGATTTTTTCTTTCACTATTGAGTTGTATGAGTTCCTTATATATTTTGGATATTAGCTCCTTACTAGATATATGATTTGCAAGTGTTCCCCCTGCCACAGTTTCGTAGTTTGCTTTTTCATTTTGTTGATGGTTCCCTGCTGTACAGTGCTTTTTAAATATCAAATGTGACAAGATATAAACATTATGATCTTGATTGCCACAAAGAAATTAGTCACAACATCTACTATATTCTAATGTTGTGTTAGGCAGGAGTCTGATGAATTTTAAAATGATTTCAGATCTCAAGTTACTTTTATTCAGAGGTTTCTTTTATAAAAAAGAATATCACATATCCAATTTATTATTAATTAAAGAATGGCTGTTATAAACGGAGTAATTTGGAAATCCAGGAAGGGACAATAATCATGGGCTGGGAAAGCTGAAGGCATGAGGAGCTTGAGCAGAGTCCTGAAGAGCAGAAAGACTCGACTTGGGCAGAAAGGGCAGGGGTTTCCAGGAGAAGAAACAGTGACAAAGCCCCAAAAAGAAAGAATGTAGGTCCATGTGCCTGGAGTGGAAGCTTGATGAAGAAAACGTTAATCCTATCCATTAACCATTTGATCCTGTTCTGTCTTTTTACAGATCACCCTTGGCAGTTGTAATTTCTTAAGGGATTGGGATGTGGGAGTGAGAAGTGAGGGCTAACCATCCCATCTGGAGTTCTCCTTGACACGTGGTCCCTAAAAGCATTTTGTATGCTCCTTTTCTCTGTGGCGTCCATGGGCTTCCCTTCTGATCATTCATCAAAGTAAGGGGCCATCTGCTCTGTGCTCCGTCTGCTCCACGACTGAAATGGAGACATGTGTTATGTGGCTCTGTTCCAGCTTCCCCTTCTTTACATCTGCCGCACCCCTTTGAACAGCCCATGGGGCATAACTGATGTCTCACCTTACGACAAGGTGCATGACCCTTTTGCTTCCAGTCCTATTTTACTTTGAAAACTACCTGCACCTCATGCTGTTCAGGTGTTATTGTAGAAACCCTCATCATACACCAAGACACCAGTTGTTTACATTCCTTGGGCAGGAACATTTTACCAATGAAAGGTACTAAAACCTTTCATTAAAGGAAATTCAACATTTCAACCCATTCTATTATATGAAGAATAACAACAAGAATAATAACAATTCTATTACATGAAGAATAACAACTTTCTCAATCCCTTTGAAGTCCATTATTGACATTTTCTAACCAATATTCTGTATATCCTTGGGCTCCTTAACTCAGAGAAGGTTTAAAGCTAGAACAACCTTGAAACTACAGAGTCTAAAATGAATGAAAATAGGCCTAGGAATGAAGTCATAGAACTAGAAAGAATATTGCAAAGGCCTTCCAAAAACTGTGTGCATGTGTGTGTGTGTGTTTGAATATGCAATGACAAATGCTCTTTTCTTCCAAACTAGAGAACCAGAGAAAGACCTCTCAATGACTAGGAGGCAGAAATTTTTAGATTTTATATTTATATAGTAAATAAAAGCACTTTGGCAAGAATTTCTGTGTTTGAGACAAGTGAAAGTGGGCAAGTATTTAACTTTTCTGACCCTCACATGGCTGCTCTGTAAATGGAGTATAATAAACACCTGCATGAAAGCATGTGAGAAAAGACTAGATGTTGAGCTTATGGTGTAGTAAGCCCTCAGATAGTTATTATAATGCCTGGGATATAGGAATTACCCCTTGTTTGAAAGAAGTGATACATAGAAATCTTCTTGTCTTCCAGGCAAGAGTTGGTAAACTTTG
The DNA here is from genome assembly GCF_011764305.1 of Mustela putorius furo. NCBI lineage: Eukaryota > Metazoa > Chordata > Mammalia > Carnivora > Mustelidae > Mustela > Mustela putorius. The sequence continues at coordinate 615,074 of NW_025421480.1, read as the reverse complement.
GTTACTCTTACGCTCCTAGAAAATGTACTTTCACCATAATTTCTGTAGTGATTATAGCTCTTTGCTTACCCTGTTATGAAAACTTGATGAAATATAAAAGCTAGACCAAAGAAATAGTCTTAATCAACATCAAAGTGACACTGGTAACATTCCTAAAGCCTTTATGGGCTGGAGTCATTCTTTTTCAGAATTTCAAACAAAAAGTAATTCTCTGAGAAGAATTAGAGAACACAAAGCAAAGGTTTAATTAACGATCTACTTGGGACGTAAGGAACAGCATGGAGGACATTAGAAGACGGAAGGGAAAAATGAAGGGGGTATATCAGAGGGGGAGACGAACCATGAGAGACTGTGCCTAGAAACAGGGTTTTAGAGGGGAGGGGAAGTGGGAGGGTGGATTGGCACGGTGATGAGTATTAAGTAGGGCATGTACTGCATGGAGCACTGGGTGTTATATGCAAACGATGACTCTTGGAACACTACATCAAACACTAATGACGTACTGTATAGTGACTAACATAACATAGTAAAAAAGATAAAAATGGGGAAAAAAAGGATCTACTTGGGGCAGTGAAAAAGGCAGGTAAACAGATTTGAAAGAAATAGAGGACATTTATAATACCTTCATTGAGATAGTATTGATGTATAATAAAATGCATAATTTGATGGGCTTTGATATATGTATATGTGCATGAAATCATCAACGTAATCAAGAAGTTGAATCGAGCTTATCAACCACTTACAACAGTGTCCTCTTGCCCTTTTGGTCCCTTCTCTCTCTCCTCCCTCTTTCCCTGGCAATCCAGTGGGGATTCTTTCCTATTACTACATGTTAATTTAAATTTTCTAGAGTTTTCTACAAATAGAATTAAATTGTGCACATCCTTCTTATTTTCTGGCTTCTTCCATTCAGCATAATTATTTTGAGATTCATTATATTGCTGCACTTGTCAAGTTCATTTCTCTTTCTTTTTTTCTTCCTTTTTTTAAGATTTGAGACAGCACAAGCAGAGAGAGCAGCAGGCAGAGGGAGAAGCAGACTCTCCACTGAGCAAGGAGCCTGATGCGGGACTTGATCCCAGGACCCTGGGGTCATGACCTGAACCAAAGTAGGCGCTTAACCAACTGACCGAACAACCCAGGTATCCCAATTCCTTTTCACTTCTGAGTAGTATTCCCTTGTATGACTATAGCATACATTGTTTGTCCATTCACCTGATAGGCATTTGGGTTGTTTCCTAATTTCGACTATTACAAGAAACTGCAATGAATATTTGTATACAAGTCTCTGTATGATTCATGCTCTCATTTCCACTTAGGAGTAGAATGACTGGATAATGGTAGATACATGGTTAACTTCTTAATAAGTTTCCAAACTGTCTTCTGAAATGGCTCCACATTTTGCGCATCCACCAGTGGTTCCCAGCTCTGCCATACCCTTACCAATCCTTGGTACGGTCATTCTTTTTAGTTTTAGCCATTCTAATAGGTATGTAGTGATATGGTGTTAATTTGAATTCTCCTAATGACTAATGATTCTGAGCATCTTTTCATGTCCTTATAAGCCATAAGTTTATTTTGGTAAAGTATCTTGTTCAAATCTTTTGCTCATTTTTTATTGGGTTGGTTGGTTGTTTTCTTATTATAGAATTTAACATGTACTTCACAGGTCTGGATACAAGTTCTTCATGAGATTTATGATTTGCAAATATTTTCTCCTGGTTGGTAGCTTGTCTTTGCATGTTTTTAAACAGTGTCTTTCAAAGATTAGAAGTATTTCATTCTAATGGTCTATACCTTGTCGACTTTTTGTCTGTTGGATGAATCATGCTTTGGTGTCCTAAGAAACTTTTCCTTCAGAGACTTCTATGGCTTACAATTTACATTTAGGTTTTGGATTCCTTTTAAATTTATGCAGATGGTAAGAGGTGTGGGTCACAGGCACGCTTGGCACTCAGATATCCAGTTGCTCTAATAACACTTCTCGATTAGTATCCTCTTGTCCACAGAATTGCCTTGTCATCTTCATAAAAAATCACTTGTCCATAAATATGTGGGTGTACTTCTGGATTTTATTCTTTTCCATTGATCTATTTTTCTATCATTTCGCCAGTACCATACTGTCATGATTAATCTAGCTGTAAAGTGAGTCTTTGGTTTAAAGACTTTATTCTTCTCTTGCAAAGATGTATTATATGAGTATTTTATGTTCTTTGTAATTCCATTTGAATTCCACAGGCAACGTGCCACCTAAAACAATATACAGGATTCTAAATCTGTTGAATCCACAGACCAATTTGAGAAGAACTGACATCTTGACTGTATTGAATCTCTGGACCCACAAACACAACATATTTCTTCCATTTATTTGGGTCTTCTTTCACTTCTCTCGGCAAAGTCTTGCAATTCTTAGCATACAGGCCTTATAAATCCTTTGTCAGCTTTGTTCCTGAGTATTTCATATTTTCTTATGCCATTATGAGTTATATGTCTTCTAAATTCTGAGTTTTTGTTTCTAGCACATAAAAATGAAACTTTTTTTCTTTTTTTTTTTTGAGAGAGAGAGAGAGTGCCTGTGAGTGGGGGGGGGGGGGGCAGAGGGAGAGAGAGAATCTTAAGCAGGATCCGTGCCCAACACAGAGTCTGATGTGAGGCTCAGTCTCACAACCTAAGCCCAGATCAAGAGTTGGATGGTCAACCCACTCAGCCACCAGGTGCCCCACTGTTTGATATTGGTTTGTATCCTATAATCTTGGTAAACTGACTTACTAGTTCTAGTAGCTTTCCGTGTATTTCATTGGACTGCCTACTTAGAGAATATATTATCTGTAAATATAGTTTTATTTCTTCCTTTCCTATCTGAATCCCTTTTTACCTATTTTTCTTACCATATTTTACTGGGCAGAAGCTCCAGTGTAATGATGAATAGAAGTAGCAGAGCAGGCATTTATGTCCTATTCTTGAACTTAGGGGAAGACATTTAGTCTCTCATCACTAAGAATGATGTTAGCCATTGGGCTTTCATAAATGCCCCTCCTCAAATTGAGAGATTTCTCTTCTATGATTGGTTTCCTGAGAGTTTTGATCAGGAGTGAACCTGATTTTGTCAAGTGCTTTTCCTACAGCTAAGATGGTTGACTTTTCTGTAATTTAATATGAATTACATTGCTTGATTTTATATGTAAAACCTTGTACTCATGACATAAACTCTATTTGTTAATAATATATTATCTATTTTTTAAAAATTAAAAAAAATTTTTTTAAAAGATTTTATTTATTTATTTGACAGAGAGAGAGAGAGAGAGAGCACAAGGAGGGGGAAAGGCTGAGGGAGAAGGAGAAGCAGGCTCCCCGCAGAGCAGAGGAAGCCCCATGTGGGACTCGATCCCAGGACTCTGGGACCATGACCTGAGCCAAAGGCAGTGGCTCAACCAGCTGAGCCACCCAGGTGCCCCTATATTATCTATTTTGATATGGTTTCATTTACTTGGATCATGTATTATTTAGAATTTTTGCATTTTTGTTCATAAATGATATTAGCCCATCATTTCCTTTGTTTATAATATCTTTTTCCGATTTGGTATTCAAAAAATACTGGAATTGAGGGTATAGCTCAGGGGTAGAACATCTGACTGCAGGAAATACTGGACCAAATAATAATTTATGAAGTATTCTTTCCTCTTCAACTTTCTGTAAGATCTTGTGCAGAGTTGGTATTATTTCTTCCTTTAATGCTTGGTAGAATTCACCAGATCAACAATTTAAATGAAATGGACCAATTCCTTGAAAGACACAAACTACCAAAGCTCATTCAAGGAGAAATTAATCATCTGCTTAGCCCTAAATCTAATGAAGACATTGAATTTATAGTTAAAAATTTTCTGAAAAGATTATGACTGGAATCTGTGGGTATAATTTTTTTCATATTTCTTATACTTGGAAATAATTGAGCTTCTTGGACCTTTGGGTTTACAGTTTTCATTTATTTTTTTTTAATAGCAATTATTTCTTAAAGTACTTTTTCTGCCTCTTCCCATTCCTCTCTCTGATATATCCCTGTTAGGCTGATATTGTCCTACAGCTCACTGAGGCTACTTTATTTATGCTTTTTTTTTTCTCTATGCACTTAATCTTGGACAGTTTCCATTACTTTATTTTCGAGTTTACTTATCTTTCCTCCCACATGATCCTATCTGCTGTTAATCACATCCAGTGTATTTTTCGTCTCAGACTCTTTTTGTTTTCATCACTAGAAGCTTGATTTGCTTTTTTAAAATTTCCTTTATGTTTCTATATAACTTTTGGAACATATGGAATGCAGTTACAATAACCATTTTTATATCCTCTTCAGCTAATTCAAATATCTGTGTCAGTTCTGTGTCAATTTCAATAGATCACCTCCTCTCCTCACTGTGGATTTTATTTTCCTGTTTCTTCATATGCCTGGTATTTTTTTTTTTTTAACCAGGGGCCAGACATATTGAATTTTATATTTTGGGGTACTGGATATTTTTGTTTCCATATTCTTGAGCTTTCGTTTGGGATGCAGTTAATTTACTTAGTAATAATTTGGTGTTTTGGGGTACTCCTTTTAAGGTTTGTTAGGTGGAGAACAGGGTGTTTGGCCTAGGACTAGTTATTCTTCACTACTGAAGCAAGTCTCTTCTAAGAACTCTTCCCAATTCATTGTGAATTATGAAGTTTCCTACGGTTGATGAGAGCAGGTACTGTTCCTGACCCTATGTGACCGATGGGTACTATTAACACTGAACTTTTCAGGAAGTTCTTTTCTTGGTTCAAATGGTTTTCTTCCATTCACGCATTGATCATTATTCCAATGAGTACTCAGTTCCAATGATCATTATTCCAATGAGTACTCAAGGGGTGGGGGAATACTTTGACATTCGTTAGAGTTCTCTCTCTGTGCAGCCCTGTGTCCTCTCATTCACTGTCTTGTAACCATGAGCTACTTTGATCTCTCTGGATTTTCAGCTCTATCTCCTCAACTCAGTGAGTCTCCTGGATTCTACCTGGATTTTCTGTCCATGTGCTATGCTCTGGCAACTTCCACAAAGTTTTCTGTTTCTCAGAAAACTGCGCTTTCTGCTTCTCAGGGATCATTGTCCTCTGTTGCCTGCATATTGAGAATCATTATTCCATATATTTAATCTGGCTATTTTGGTTGTTCCATAGGGGAAGGTAAATACTGTCCCTATTGTTCTACCTAGGTCAGAAGTGCAGATTTTGAGACAGGTGATATTTAAAAGCAATATAGCAGATGCTGAGGGGGTTTGAACCATTCATACCGATCTACACCAATTTCTATTCCAGTATATATGCTAGATTTGACATCATGTCTTACACACAGAGGCTCACTACAGGAATGACTCTCAAAAAGAAAACATGATTCTTATTCACCACCCTCATCCCTGCAATATATTCTTTAGAAAAGGGAAACCTGTTAGGTACTGGGAAGAACTGTGGAACCCCTTCAAGCCCCCACCAAAAAAGTCAGACCACCATTCCTTTAGTTCTTACAGTTTCTACAGAATTACAGAATATCCACAACCTGATATTACTGGGTTGACTGGGGTCCCAATTTTTATAACGGGTATTCTTGTCACCTCTGGTCCTATCTCGTGGAACCAACAGGCACAGGCCACAGTCATCTGATTCCACTCATGGAGATTTTTCTCTTTTCTTTCTCCTCAAGATGCTGCTTACCATTTTAGGACCCCAGTGTTTTAAAAAAGCTAAACAAAAGCACCTTTTTAAAAAGTTATTTTCTTCCATATCAAACTTGATGACCCATCAGATGGAGTTCAGACCTCAGAAACACAGGGGTCCCTGTATTAAACCAGCACTGAGGGAGGTTCCGGTGCACTTGGAAATCCACTGCTGTGGTCGACCGCAGGCATCACGGAGTGGAGAAAGTTTCCAAGCACCCCTGTTAATCCTGGCTAAAGGGGTAAAATTGTTCAACATCAGGCATAAGACTACTTCTGTTGATGATGAAGTTTTTCCATGAATTGTTCAGACCTTTACTCAGGTATTGAAAGATGGGCTCCATTCTTTAAGTACATGTGCTGGTAAGTGGGTTTTTAGATGGGTAAGGATGGTTTACAGAATTACAGAATAAGACTCCTAAGGAAAGATGAGACCAAGCACAACTCTCTCACCTAGAAAACTGCTCAGAAGAGACTTAAGAGCACGGAGCTCTGTCTTGTGAGCCAAACACCCAAGCTGCTCTCCCTCCTCCTGCAGAGCAGATCAGAAAGGGAAAAACTGAGAGAAAAGAATCTGATGAATGCAAAAGACATAGTGGAAACTGTGTGCTTAATATCTAAACCATCTCAGAGAAAAAGTGGATTATTTTCAATCTGGCCTGAAATCAAGATAATTTTTCCTATGAATATCAAGAGAAGTTTGCTCAGCCAATAAATGGAAGATGTGACTGAGCTGCTATTTCTGCTCGTAGCAAGACAGAGACGTAAGCAAGCTCACATCTCCCTAATGTTTTTTTTTCTGAAAAAAGGATTTCTTTCAACCCCAAAATATATATTCATAATTTTCCTGCATTACAGGTGCATTTTGATGCAACCCTAATTTCTCTGATTTATGTTAGGTGAGCATCGTAGTCCTATTATGTTTATGTTTATATTCAGAATAAATACCATATGGTTTTGACAATTTAAGGCATACATTTAAGTTATTCAGATCCACAGTAACAAAGCACAATCATTTTGTACTAAGATAATAGCATCCCAGAGCCTCCCCCTGCTTCCTTCCATCTCTGCTACTGTCCCCAACTCATTCTGCACATGGAGGACCTATGGTATCTTTGTGTTTGTTTCTGGTTAGCATTATAGGCATTTTTTTTTAACTCACAAATACAGAGATAGCTCTTAGAAAGACAAATAGCTAAAATGGTTAAAAGTAGTTCTTTGGAGTAAAAAATCAGTGTGGAGATTATTTTTTCTTATTATAATATAATTTCTACAAAACTATTTGCCATTTTACATTAAAGAAATGAAATCTTGCCATTTGCAATGACATGGATGGAACTAGAGGCGATTACACTAAATGAACTAAGTCAGTCAGAGAAAGACAATTATCATAGGATCTCACTGATACGAGGAATTTGGGAAACAAGACAAAGGCTCATAGGGAAAGGAAGGAAAAAATGAAACAAGATGGGATTGGGAGGGAGACAAAGCATAAGAAACTCTTAATCTCAGGAAACAAACTGAGGGTTACTGGGGGTGGGGGTGTAGGGCTGGGGTGTGTGGGTGATGGACACTGGGGAGGGTCTGTGCTCCGGTGAGTGCTGTGAAGTGTAAGACTGATGATTCACAGACCCGTACACTTGAAACAAGTAATACATTTTATGTTAATTAAAAATTTTTTTAACTACTTGGCATTTTATACATATGTATGGGTTTTTGTTTGATAAAGTAACTTTTTTCTTGAGGCACAGCTGGAAATGGTTCATCCCTGAGTAAGCTGTTCACTACCGTCCTGCCGCCTCTATCTTGGGCTTGCGCTGGAATTCTTCTCAGTGCCTGGTTTTCTCAGGGTTTCCTTCAATTCCATAAGCCTCTAACTTTTTGCCACAACTTCTTTGTAGTGATCAATTTCAGATTCGCTTGCAACCAAAGAACTCGGGCTGATGCTGAGGTGAGCATCTTCTCTCTCATTTGCATCTGCCCCTGTTGCCTACACAACGTCGAAGGGCCTTGGCTGTCCTACAAGGGCCTCCACGACCAGGCCTCTCTCTGCCCTCACATTTCTGTCACCACTCTAATTTCTAGGGCTGCCCATCTGCTCACGGTTAGCTGGAAACCATATGGATTTGCCAGACTCTTCCTTTTTCCTGGAGCGTATCCTCCTCCTCCTGTCATTTGCCAGTTGTTATTTACCTTCTGTGCTTGGCTCTAGCATCATCTCCTCCAAAAACCATCACTGAGTTCTTCAAGTTGCTCCTTTAGAGCCTTCTCTATACCTTCCATTACTAGTCACTGTCAAAGATTGATACTCTCTTGTGTATCTGTCTTCTCTAGACTATAAATTTGTCAAGAGCGTATCTGTCTCTATTTTTATGTTAATGCCTCACGCATCACATAACATTCAAACTAATAAATATTTTATGAACTAAAATGGATATTCCTAATCATAAAAGGGGTCAAATTATATGCCACATAATGGACTTCCTTCAGTATTTGAAAATCTGCAGATTTTCAAATTTTACAGTTTTAAAACTTATATCCAAGAAGCTTTTAAAGATTAAAAATGGAAATGTAATTGCTGAAAAGTTGAGAAAAATATACTGTGCATACTGTATAAATAGTATATTTATATAAATGATGTATGTATAATATAAAACTATATATACATTATAGAGAATAGTTTTATACTATAGTATACATAGTATAACTATAACTATAGTTACTGTATAACTATAGTTACACTATAGTTATATTATATAACTATATAACTATAACTGTATAACTATATTTACACTATAGTTATATTATATAACTATATATTATAGTATATTATATAAATATAGTATAACTAGAGTGTAACTATATATATAAATATAGTATAACTAGAGTGTAACTAGAGTGTACACTGTTACACTCTAGTTATACTATGTAACTATGTAGTTATATAGTATATATAGCTATAATATATATAGTTATACTATATAACTATAGTATAACTAGAGTGTAACATAGTATAACATTGTATACTATACTATAGTATGCATAGTTTACACTATAATATACATACTATACTATAGTATACATACTATAGTATGTAGTATACATAGTATATGTATAGTATAAAACTATATATACATTATACAGTATATACTATATATACTTTTATACAGTATTGTATAAAACTATACTGTATATGTTGCTCTCTAATCGCTGTGTAAAGTTTGATTGTGCTTCCTTTGGGGAAATCACCAGGTTCTCTCTGGTTGCACTGCCATGACCAGATGGCAGCATCAATATGATTTTTTTCCAGATGTTCATTAGATCATCCTCAAAGCCTTTCAGCATCTTCCCATTGCACTTAGACTAAAATCTAAATGTCTAGGGCATCTGTCTCTGCCTGAATTTGTTTCCTGAGGCAGCTGTAGCAAAGCTCCATAAACTGGGTGGGTTAAACAACAGAAATGTATTGCTGTACAGTTCTGAAGACTGGAAGTCCAAAATGAAATGTCGGCAGGGTTGGTTCTTTCTGGTGGCTGTGAGGGAGAACACATTCCATGCCTGTCGCCTAACTTCTGTGGTTGCTGGCAATCGTTGGCGTTCCTGTAGATGCAATACCCCAACCTCTGCCTTCATCTTCACATGATGTTCTCTGTTTGTGTCTGTTTCCATGTCCAAATTTCCCCTTTTTATAAGGACATGGTCATATTGGATTAGGGCCCCCCACGATGATCTCATTATTTGCTAACTAATTATCTGCAAAAACCCTATTTCCAAATGAGTCACATTCCCAGGCACTGGGGGTTAGGACTTCAACATCATCTTGGGGAATACAATTCAACTCATAACAGTGTCTGCTTTTGTCATATCATCTCCTGCCATTCTCCATCTTACTCTAGCCATACTGGCCTTTGTACTCGTCCTAGAACAAGTCAACAGCACCCTCTCCTCAGAGATTTTGTATTTCTTGTTGATGCTGAGAACACCCTTTGCATAGGCACAGTCTTCTCATTTTGAGCTCAGATCAAAGTCAGAGACTATGCTCCTGCACCTATATGCTATAGGCCTGTTTATTTCCGTGGTCGAAACCATCTTGTTCTTTTAGGTGTTTGTTTGACTCTTCTATCGAGAATGGACACTCCAAGAGCACAGAGATCCTGCATTCCTTCTTAAAGATGTATCCCTAGTGCTTAATACAGTGCCTGTTACATAGCAGGGGTCAATGCAAATTATTGTATTATAATGAATTAGATTTACTGCAAAGCAAGGTATAAAGATAAACATCTAAAGTCACATCTCCAAACAGCATAAATAATTTACCAAAGAAACAGTTGAAATAGGTCTTTACCCAGAATAATTTTTTTTCAAAATATGGAAACATCATTAGCATCTCTTCTTGCAAAATTCAAATGACCTCTGATCACATTTTGTAACATAGCTTCACTGACCACTCTGTTTAAAATCACAACTCTCCACCCAAACAGATTTCCCATGTATCTCCTCTAGGGTCCCGCAATACTTTTCACCTTCGAAAGACTGTATAATACACTTACTGATGCTGCCTTTTTACATTTTAACTGGAGATACTGCTTTATAAAAGTGCCTTCCTCCCTTCCAGTAGGTAAATTTGTCTGTTTTGTTCCCTGGGGGAGTCCAGGGATCTAGAACTGTGCCTCACCCATAGTGTGTGCTCAATGAATATTCGCAAATGGTGGAAAAATAAAAAGTGCTTCCCTACTCTTAGTTCCTAGTTTCTTTACACGAGCATTATAAAAGTAATAGAGCTTTACTTGTAAAATTAAATGCCAAAGGAAGCTCCAGATCAGAGAAGAGAAAATAAGAATCGATAGGGTGTGCACACTACATGGTGTTTCTCTGCAGGCTCTACCTATCCTAGCTTAACATTCTGGTGTGTAATGGTACTCACATATAAAACCGGGGGCGGGGGGTGAGTGAATGTTGCAGGGGCTGTGCTAGTCCTGGGATCCAGGCTTCACTTCTTCCTCGGTTAGAATTGGTATCTTTAGGCTGAGCAACTGGTACTCAGGGCATGGTCAGTAGCTAGGCCCAGTGCATTTCTTTTTCCTTACAGAATTTTTTTTTTTTTTTTAACCATACCAACATGAAAGGCCTCCCAACAATCCAGACCAACCTTTGTCTTAATGGAGTCTGAAGTTCACTTTTCTGTTTATGATGTGTAACAGTTGAAGTGGGAGATATAAAGTTTGCAGCTATTATGTAATCAAAACCATTTGTGTTTTCCCAAAGAGGAAGGAGGAGGCAAGAAGGGGATGGGGCGGCAGGAGGAGGAAGAAAAGGAAAAATCTCAGAACTGGAAGCTTAGAGCTTGTGCGGAGAGCAGGAAGTTGAAACTCATCCAACTGTCACATAACAACAGAAGAAAAATGCTTTATGTATTCAATCATTATTAAGTGTTCTGCATGTCTGTTCTCCATGTTATTTGCCAGTATATATTGGTTTTCAAATGCTAGCATTTTAAGAGCAGGAGAAATATTTACTTTTAAGCTAAAAATTGATTTCTGAAGGCCGTTAAAAACAAAAATTCCATGTGGTGGAAGAGGAAAAAAAAAAGTGATACCCTCACTTTAAGCATTCCATACTGAAACCAAAAAGGTCTCTATTGCCTTGAACTTTGAAAATCACTTACTAAATGAAGGGCCACTCTAAGCTGAGCCACTAGTGTTCCCATTCCACAAATATGTTTTAGGAATAAAGTGTTTAATGTCCAGTGATGGTACTGAGGCAGACAGGACTTCGAATGAAGGCGGTACCCAGCAAGCCACCAGCCCATGGCTCTTCTGTAGAGAGCAGGTACCTCTGAGCCAAACTGGAAAATGAAAAATTGGGGGAAGTAAAAACCTCTGTGGACTCTTTCCTCTTTTAGCCTGTAGGGAAATAGTCTGAGCAGAGAAACTGCTGTTAGAATTGGATCATTGAGTTTGTGAATCATAGCACAGTGCAGGCTTAGAACTGGACAATGTTGAAGGAAGTGGAGGCCCAACTGTTCTATGGACGAGAAGACCGGAGCACAAAGGAATGGTATGGCAGCCCAAGGTCATAGATCCATGCATTGGAAATAAACACTAAACGGCAGCCCAAGGTCATAGATCTGTGCATTGGAAATAAACACTAAACGTAGGCATCCTGAGTGTGGTTTAGTCATGTTTCCCTCTTTGGTCATCTAACAGGTGCACCACTGCTGTCCTTGAAGACCTCACAGAGGGCTGTCCTCCTACTTCTGAAGGAAGAAGCTCACATAAGGTGCCTTCGTCCATCCACTGCATCCCTCCAAAGCCCTCTTGAGGGCATGTTTTATGCACACCAGGTCTGCAGAAACATGAAGTTTGATCCTTTATGAGTGGAAATGTTTGTTGTGGATTCTTAAAGAGCAGCAGAGTTCCTGTCAGCTTGACCACTGGAAGAGCTCTCAAATTCCCTGGAATGATGCCCATTTCTCCTGGAATTAGGGCTTGTTTACTTCACCCTTACCTGTTCACCCTTACCCGGACCACCTCTGGGCTAAAGCCAGCTGTCCTCTAGCTCTCTCTAGATACTTCTGTCTTGGCTCCACATCCAGCACTTTTTTGGCTTCAGATCAAAATTTCTCTCCAAGAAGCCTAAGTAATCTTGACATGTTCACTGTCCCCTCTTTACCGCCCTTGGTCTCTGAATTGGCATGCTTTTATTTATCAAGTCCCTGTACATAGTACACAGCTCGGTTCCCCTGAGTCTGATGTCTTCTTTCTGTTAGTCCATTCTAAATTCTTGACATCTTTTTCCCTTCTCCTACATTCCATATTTATTATATTTGGAATAAATAGATACAAAATCATATATGGCAATCAATGTAATTCATTCCTATAGCACTTGAATATACACATTGTATGCATTAAAAAAATAATATTATCAATGCCTGTATACCAGTAAGCTCAAGAAATAGAATATTGTCAATATGTTAAAGTCTTTGCAGGCTCCTTCTGACTTTTTAATCCTTTCAAAACATTTGTTATTCGATTGTTTTTCTTTATAAATTTTACCACTTATGGGTGTGCCCCAAGAAATGTTTAGTTTTGTTTTTATTGAAGTTTACCAACATGGCATCATAGATAGATAGATAGATAGATAGATACAGAGATAGATGGATGGATGGATGGATGGATAGATAGATGATAGATAGACAGATGATAGATAGCATCTGTGACTTGCTTTTCGGGCTTACTGCTTTTTTAAAATTAATCCTTATCAGTACCTGGTGCCCAATTAATTTTAACTGTAAAGAATTCCATTATTTATCTATGTCACCCTTTATTCATTCTTTATGGGTAAACATTTGGATTGTTTCATTTATTTGCTATTACAAAAACTGCTATTATGAACACGTTTATGCACATCTCCTCATTGATGTATTTAAAAATTTTCATAGGTTGGAAAATTAAGATGAAAATTACTAGGTCATAGTCTATGAGTAGTTTCAGTATCACTAGATACTGTTATTTCCTAAAATTCTTGTACCAATTTATAGTCCTATTTGTTCCACATGTTCATCAGTATTTGGATTAGTACAACTTTTTGTTTTGTCACTTTGTGTGTGTGTATTTCATTTATGATTGTAGAACTATTCATTTCCCTAGTTACTAATGAAATCACAAACATTTTCTAAAAAATTTTTATTCAGGTATAATTAACTAACAGTATTATGTTAGTTTCGTGTACAATATGATTCAGCAATTCGACACATTACTCAGAGCTCATCACGGTAACTGGGCTCTTAAACCCCTTCGCCTGTTTCACCAGTTTATTTTCTCTATTTAAAGAGTCGGGGGTTTTTGTCTCCTTTTTCCTTTGTTTATTTGTTTTGTTTCTTAAATTCCACATATAAGTGAAACCATAGGGTATTTGTCTTCCTCTGACTGGCTTATTTTCCTCAGCATTGTACTCTCTAACTCCATCCATCTTGTTGAAAATGGCAAGATTTCATTCTTTTTTGTGGCTGAGTAATATTCCTGTGTGTGTGTGTGTGTGTGTGTGTGTGTGCATGTGCACGTATGTGGGTACCACGTTTTCTTTATCTGTTCATCAGACACAAAAGCTGCTTCCATACTTGGCTATTGTTAATAATGCTGCAGTAAACATAGGGGTGGACATTTTTTAATTAGTGTTTCCATTTTCCGTAGATAAATACCTAGTAATGGAATGACTGGATCATATGGTAATTCTAGTCTTAATTTTTTGAAGAACATCCACCCTGTTTCCTCCAGTGGCAGCACCAACTTACACTCCCACCAACAGTGTACGAGATTCCTTTTTCTCCACATCCTCACCAACACTTTTTATTTCTTGTGTTTTTTATTTTGATTGGTGTCAGATGATATCTCATTGTGGCTGTGTTTTCTTAAATTATCCTTATTTCTTATTATTTAATTTAAAAAATGTTAATTCCAGTATAGTTAATATACAGTGTTATATCGGTTTCAGGAGTACAATATAGTGGTTCAACAATTCTATCCATTACTCAGTGCTCATGGTGACAAAGGGACTCCTTAATCCCATCATCTATGTCACCTAGCCCCCTACCCAACTCCCCTCTAAGAATCAAAAGTTTATTCTCTAGGGTTAAGTCTGTTTCTTGGTTTGACTCTCTTCCTCTCTTTCTCTTTCCTTTTTTCATTTATTTTGTTTCGTACATTCCACATATGAGTGAATCGTAGGGTATTTGTTTTTCTCTGACTGACTTATTTCACTCAGCATCATGCCCTGTAGCTCCATCCGTATTGTTGCAGATGGAAAACTGAATAATATTCCATCAAACATAGATGGATGGACGGATGGACAGATAGATAGGCATAGAGGTAGACAGAGATACATAGACATAGATGATATAGATATAGATAGGTAAAGATATTTATTAACCACTTCTTTATCTATTTATCCATTGATGGACACTTGGCATGCTTCCATAATTTGGCCACTGTAATAATGTTGCTATAAACACTATAATAATGTTGCATATATCCCTTTGAATTAGTGTTTTGTATTTTGGGGGTAAATAACCAACAGTGTGATTCCTGGATCATAGGGTGGCTCTATTTTTAACTTTTTCAAAAATTTCCATACTGTTTTCCACAGGGGTTGCCCCAGCTTCAATTCCCACCAACAGTGCATGAATGTTTATTTTCTCCACATCCTCACTAAACCTGTTGATTCTTGTGTTTTTTACTTTAGCCATTCTGACAGTGGGAGGTAATATCTTATTGTGGTTTTAATTTGCATTCCCCTTGATAATGCGTGGTCCTGAGCATCTTTTCATGTGTCTCTTGGCCATCCATATGT